>NC_092589.1:6105000-6270000 GCF_047663525.1 Anas platyrhynchos
AATAATAACAATAGTAATAGTTTTTCACCATACGAGGACAAAAATCACTATCTTTCATGTTACACAACTATTTCAACTCACAACTATCATGGAAAGGAGGAACTTTATGTCCTACAGGCATCCAACTTCTGCTTATCATCTCAAAAACGACAAAGCACAATCACACTACAAAGCTGTAAGACTTTAGGGACAACAGACTTACCTGAAGTTCAGAGTAGCCCAAGATGAGGAGACCCACCTGGAGTTTAGATGGGAACGTTCAGAGGGACAGCAAAGCAGCTGAAGACGGCGGTGTCTGGAAGCAGTTCACAGTAAAGCTGCATTCATCAGGAGCAAACTCCAACTCAAACCATAGTGGAAGCAGTTCCATAAATGTTTGTTAGGCACTACTTAACCCCTATTAACTCAAAGGGCTGAATATTACCCTTAAAAACACAGAATTTCAGTTTCTTTATCCCTTAGCACTATTGATTGCAGATGCTCCACATCCACACCCTGCCAGCTCAGCTCTCCAAACCCTGTCTCAGCATGCCCCAAACCCTGGTGTAGAAGTCCTTCTGGGTGAGGTACAGCTCGTTAGGGTATTTCAAAGCTCTGGACAAGGAATTAGAGTGAGGAGTGGACAGAGCACTATAGGAAAAAGGCCTCCTTTAACAAGAGGTTACTTTAACGAGAACCTACCCTTTAACAGCTGGGTGCATTGAGAAACGGGGGATGGGACACAGGAGTAGTCTGCTGAAAATGAACCTAAATGCAATTGCAAGAGCAGCATTTTTTGTTATTTAAGTAGAAAGGGTAAAAAATGCAATATTTTCTTCAGTTGTTAGCTCTCTTAAATGTCATAGAGAGGCATCCTGGTGCCTGGGAAGTTGTGGACTTGTGGCTCAACAGGTTTGCTTGCTTATTGTCAGCATTTACCTGAAGTGATTTTTAATAAAAGCCTCAAAGAAAGGGAATTTCCTGCCTAGAGATGAGGCATTGGGAACCTGAGTAGGAGCCCCTGAGAATTGCTGAGTACTCAGTGCAAGTCAGTTCCAGCCCTGATATATTCTGTTCCTTCATGATTGCAAATCCCCCCTGTGATGCTCTGCAAGAGATCTGCTTTTCTGTAAGCAGTTATTGGGCAGGAACCTGGTGGTGGTGTTTACCTCCACGGTCTCAAGAATTTCAGCATCTCTGTGGCAAATGTTGCTGTGCTTCAAGTGGCCAATTCGAACCAACTAGATGTGATCGAGGGCAGAACTTGGTCCTTTCTATATTCATCTAGGGCTTTGAACTTATCAGAATGAACCTTGATTTCATAAAATAATAATAATAATAAATAATAATAATAATAATAATGTTCCCTTTGGCTTCAGAGCACCAGTTCCATTGAAGTACTGCCTATTGAAAGTTCAACTGCTAATGGCAAGCTATTTTGAAAAGGGAAAAGTCTGGAGGCAAATTATGAGGGAAAGAATAGATATTAATCATTTTTAAAGTCATTCTGTCTCAGGCATTATTTTCCTTTTCTTTCATTATTCATGATGAGTTTTTTGCTTCAAGGCCAAGTGAATTCATAGGGCCTGACCCATCCAAACACAACCACGACTGTCTGAACAATGCACCCTGGCTGAGTCTACAGATAATAAAGAGTCCAAATGGAATGGAAAAAAAAAGATAATTCTAAACAGTGAATCTAAACACACATAGAAGTATAATTCTTCTTCTGATCAATTCATTTCCTAGTGCTTGGTCGACTGTGTTCCCATCCCAGCCACTCTGGGGGATTTGCAGCATGGGAGTCCCCAGAAGCCTCTCTCTTTGTTTTGCTGTTTCTCTGCTTCTACCTTTAGTGCCTCTAAAGCCAGCTTGGCTATGTCAAGCCTCTAGGGCCTTGAGAAATCACAAAATTTCCACTTCTCTTTCCTTTTTTAGTTTAATTCCAGAGTTAATGGAAACTCAGTCGCTTCGTTCATAACTTGGGTAACCTGTACTGCCTTTTGCTGCAGGGCAAAAGTGGACACCAGGAAGAAGTGAGCTTAGAGATATTTGCAGCTTTCTGCAGAGAAATTAAAGGGCTTAGAAGAAAACTCTCTCCCAGGAGAGTTGTTGTGTTTTTCTTTTTTCCCAAAAGCTCTCTTGGGAGAGATTTTTTCCAATTTGGGTGTGGAGAGCCCCAGGATTGCTGCAGGTAGAATCAGGCATTAGGACATGGGTGAACACCGTGTCTGTAGCAACTTGTTCTTGCCAAAGAATGAGAGAGATTGGGAAGAAGTTTTTGGAGTGGAAGCAATGACAATTTGTGGACCTATTTTCTCCTTCTCCTCTGGTAATTCTCAGCACCCCCAGATAGCCCCATCTTTGTACCTTGCCAAAGAAAAATTGGAACTCAGAGTTCCCTTTGCTTCAGGGAAAACGAAACAAAACAAAAACATTACTTGGGTATATTTATATATGTAACCGTGTTTCCCAGAAGACAGGAGTTTGCAATGGAATATCTTTGGCAACCTTGAAGATAACTGCTGTACTTTGGGCACTCTGAATAAACTCAACAATGTGTATCCTCACTCAGGCTCTGCAGATGCAAGCATCTGCAGAACATGCTGTTAATAATTAATATAATTGTATAAACCCCTAGGTATATAAATACACAGACGGATCCTCACATTTTGCCTGTTTCTCTGTAACAAATATCCAAACTGAAACAAATTTAACAAGATACATTATACAAATCTGCAGACAGAAGTTGCATCAAAATTTTAACTATCTTCAGCAAGAAAGCGCTTCTATTTCCAGTAACGCTGGCAGCATATACGGTAGCTAGGCAGCCACATTTATTTTCAATTATCATTTTTGCCTTTTTAAACAGCATAATGAAATGCCTGGTAAATTATACATTTTTCTAAAACACAAACTTGTCTCTTTATTTGCAGCTCAAGTCTTGCAGTATCATTTTGTCTGTATTAGTTCTAGCTCTTTAGGAGAGGCCAATTACTTCTCTTAGCCGTAATATGCAGAGTGTGATAGCTTACTCACCAGTCCTCACAGATGTGCAGCCTGACGCAGTGTGGCCACATCTAAGGCTCAGACCTTTGGAGAAAAGGGCAAAGGACTCCAGCACCCTGTTGGCCATAAGAGCGCCCATGCTCATTTCGTTCCATGTTTAACACCTAAGATTTCCAACTCACCCTTTGCTAAATAAAACAGATTTTAGGGAAAACAACAACAACAAAAAATGTACATAGCTGCTCCCCCCAGTCTCCCTTTAGAAAGATGAGCTCCTGGCAGATGGAACTCAATATGCTGTCTCCCAGATCCTAAGGAACTCTGAAAATAAAAAGTTCACTTCACTTACACCAGTGGGCCATATAGATGTATATCTACAGTTCTCAATTCCCTGTTTCTTTAACTGGCACTCTGAACTAGTGAACACTTCCTTAATCTTGCCCCATTATCATCCTAATAGTACCTCCCGATATTCATAAATGTCTAGCAAGACTTTCAGCTATTTTGTATGAAGATGAAATATCCAGCTAAATTGAGAAGATTACCACATCACCACATAAATCAGTGACAGGCTGCGTGTTATTACAGTTGATTTTTGTTGACAGTTGGCTGTAGGCAGTTGTGTTTCAAATGCCTTTTTTCACTGGGAAATTAAACAAAATTCCATGCAAAATGCAGCCCTCCAGTTCAAAAACTGTAAATCCAAAATTAGCATTTCATACTTTAAAAGGTAGCACAGCACAATTTTCCATTGAAAGGTCTGTACAGTTGTCACAAATGGGTGCTTCACACATGACACTAATGCTACTGATGCCTTTTAAGAAAGCCACCTTTCTCTGATATTATTTTCTTCTCCTAATAATCTGCATACACTATAGTTCATCCCTATGGAAAAGAAAGAGAGCTCACTTACTTATCTCTCATATGGGAGCATTATGCTTTCAGCAATTCAGACAGATAGGCTGGATTGGAGGGGGCTGGGGTGCCGAATCCTCCACGATAAGAGGGAACGAATTGTGGCCAGTGAAAGGTTAATCTTCCCTCTTCCAGTTCCTCCTTCCATCTCAGTGTAACCTGGATAGTGAAGAAAAGACAAGGCTTAAGAAGTGAAAAGAAACCCCGGCACAAAACACCGTTCACACTGGATTGTGTTGCACTTTATATACAACGGTCACACGTGACCTAATTAAAGAAAAAACATTGCTCGAAGTCAGAAAAGCAGCTTGGGTGACACGAGAGAGGACTAGAAGTTGCGCAGGATTTTCTGCTTCCTGCAGCTGCTACTACCATTTTTGGCCTCGGATATTGCTTGCCACTAAACTACTTTCACGTGGAGTCTTGGTGGCAGCAAATAGCCCAAGCAGCAGTAGCTGAGGTGGAGAACCGTCCCCACCTCGAGACAGATTCCTGATGTCAGTGGATGCTGGATTAGAAAACGCCACCACAAGAAGGTTACAACTTTGGCTATGTATGACAAAGGGTGTCACGGCAAAGAATTTTGGTGTTTACTCCTGGCCACGAGGACAGACATATAACGGGCTGTGTCAGCCAGAAGGTGCTACAGGAGTCTTCGCACAAACGCTTCACTGGCAGCTCACGGGCTGCTGGCCACGGAGAGGCAAATATCCTCTGGTCATTACTCCCTGGGCTGACAAACACAGCGCCAGCCACTTGCATCCAGTCTGGTCTTCCCCCAGGGTAATAGGTGTAGGGCCTGAAGGGTGATGCCCTGTGTGCAGGACTGTCCTGCCTCCCAGCCCTGCCCCTGGAGGTGGGCGAGGGCTGCAGAGTCCTCCTGGTGCAGTCGGAGCTGCGTAACCCCACTGCTCGAAACATCCGCAGTAACCAGTGCCAGTACAATTAGGTATTTCAATCAATATTGAAATGACTTCATCTGACTTCATCATCAGGCATTTTAAACAGCTGCTTCTCTCTCATTTGCACATAGCTGGGTCAGGGTTTAGTTTTACAGCACGTGCCAAATCTTTCCCTGGTGTCACTCTAATGGCAGAACCAGACAAGCCAGCCATGGGAGCCTGGCCCCAACCATCCATGGCGTGCCAAGGTACATCACATTTTGTACCGCTGCTTAATTAGTTGTGTAGCTGACCATCTCTGGTCGTTGCTGACATTTTGTATGAAAATAGTCCCACTTCATACTCGGAAGTCATAGGAGATGGGAGAGACAGAAAATCACAAGGTTGGAAAAAAAAATTGCAAAGCTGTTATTTTTTATTTCCTCAGATTTAAACGACAACAGGCGATACCCATGCAAAAAGCTCTTGACACTCTACTAATGATTAGATTTGCATCTGATTACAGACAAAGACTAAATGAATTGAGACAAATCATCACAACGAGATACTGGTTGCTTACCAGTTGCCCTGCTGGGAAACAGGAGCTGGCCAAGAAGGGTGGAAAACAGCAGCACAAGAGCAAATGGTGAATACAATGGAGCTATCCGAGTTGTCTGTTGAGGAGAGGATGGAAACATGCCCAAGCTTTGCCCTTGAGCGAACCACAGCCTTGAGTGACTTCAGGTAGCATTTGTCCAAGAGTGGAAATATTTATACTTAAGATCTGTACAGAATATTACACCATCCATACAAAAAGGATTATGCCACTAGTATGCTCTCTTGCAGCTCTATGTGCACATACTATATCTTAACATCTGATTTCCAATGAATATTTCTTGTAATTCTCCAGAACACATAAAGGTGGCCTCCTATTTCTGCTTGGCAAGACCTCCTATTTCTGCAGCAAGACCCACAATGGCAGCAGGCACAGCTAGTAAGGTCAATTTAAGACGGTGACAACAGGCTCTCTTCTCTCACTTCTCTTTTTGGGGTCTTTATGCGGTGGTCAAAAGCCCAGCTGGAAGAGTGTGGCTCACTGGGAGGCAAGGCAGTGAGACAGAGACCCAACTGGCAGCATGAAGAAGAGCAGCCCTCAGGGAAAACACAATTTCCCGATCAAAAAAAGTCCTACACAAATACAAAGCAGTGAAAACAAAAACACATTTTACATACAAAGCTGGCTGCTCTGATATAGATGGAAAACCGAAGTGAAAGATCACTGGGGAAAAAGGGCTGAGCTGAATGAGACGTTTTGGCCAAGCATAACACTTGAAATGCTGCGCAAAGATGTCTGATGAGGACTGCAGTTCCAGGCAGAAGGTGATGGCAGGAGGACAGACAGTTTGTACACACAGACAGGTATTTTGTAGCGTATTAAAAACCCAAGAAGTGAGGCATCCTCATGTGCATTTAGAGACATGAGGCTGCTCGGCCCGTGGTACAGGGGAGGCCACCTGTGGGACGATGCTCCCACAAGCAGGATGCAGGAGGTGACAGGGAGCAGGGGCAGTTTGGGCACATGTGCAGCCTCACTCTGACTGCAGAAAAGCTTGGTGGGTGCCAGGGCCTGGCCAAGTAGACATGAGGACTTTGCTTGAGGAGGAACCCAGCAGCAAAGCCCAGCCTCAGCACAGCAAAGCTAACGTCGTGCTAAGGCAGCACCAAGCAGCCCCATCAACAAGTCAGCGAACACACACAAAGAACACAACAACAGCCAAAATGAATTTATACAGAGAAGATGAGGCCATTCGGGGTGGTGGGAGCACATGATGCAGAGGGGCTGAAGAAGGTAGACAAAGTCCACGTGGTGGCACGGGTCATGAATGTGGCAGCTGGTGGCACAGCAGGTCACCCAAAGAGCCTGCACAGCTTTAGATATGGGAAGTGTCCTCTTGCCATTCCTCATCATGTAATTCTTTAAAACTTCTGTGTCTTTAAAACTCTCGGTTTTGGCATCCCTACAGACATTGTGTAATAGGAAGAGTCACTGGATTTGTTGTTTCAGCAAATGCAAAGGTAAAAGCAGCCCTTCCGTCCATCTGGCGTCATTTTCTGCAAGGCTCAGGTGATTACATCTCAGCAGTTATCTTTGTACCAAACCCAGCAAGATGTGATGAAATTGTAGTGCTCATTTCAGAGACATCCGGCCTTGACTGAAAGGTCTCACTCAGCTTTGGATCGTAAGCCCGGGGATGTCATAAGAACAAGTCAATTATTCTGCAAATGAAGGGAAATACTTCACAAATTTCAGCTGAACTAAGTAAAGAAGAGAAATAAATCTGCAAACCATCAAGCAGTGCGTCTGTTTATAATTATTATCATGCAAGAAATATAATGTTAGTTGAGCAACATAATTCTTTTTGTGTTTTGGGATTTCCTAGTTTGCATCTTTTTGCCTACAGATCTAGATCTCCAGAGCAGATAAATTTGTTTTCCTGGTGCTGCATATAAATGGATCTTGACAGGAAATTTCTCCTTTCAAAGTATCGCTCGCATGGCTGTATTCAGCAGACTCAGTTCAAATACTGCTCCTCGCTTTGTTCTTGTAAGTTGTGAGTAATACCCAGGCTTGCTCACATGGCGAGCTGCACTCATGACAGCATTCCTGAAATAACGCCGGCTGCCCATCGCTCACAAGGCTCCAGCGTTTCAGTCTCTCCTGCCTCCAGGCTCCCTCGTGTTAGCAGCTGAAGCTGGGTTTAGCTGCTGGCCACATAACAAAGGTGCGCTGGCCTAATGCACGGTCTGGAGTTGAGGTGCCCAGAAACTGTTCAGGAAAAAAATAAAGTTATAAAATAACCTGAAGGATGTGAGAATCAGAGCTCAGATTTAGTATTTTTGAGCAGTTCTCACCCTTCCTCTCGGGACTGCAGTTGATCTTTGATCATTTCCCTCATTTACAAACGCTGTCATCTCACCATTCTCCTCCTACTCTGTATCATTAATACAAATCTGGAAACAATGGCTTTCTCCCTGCTAAAACATTGCAACATCCAACTATTTGTTTCCTCTTCTAAAACGGATCATTCATTATAGCCCATATCCCCAAAAGAATTTTATCACTTGGAACCTGTTTGCAGTGAATCTAAAGTAGCTGGAAAACCGTCTTCTCAGAAATTCCTGCGTGCGCTGGAGCCGACTTCTGGAAGCCCAATAAAGTGCCGAGTCCCTCTGCAGGCAATATCCATTTTTCTTCTTTCTGATACAGTCTCCGGCAGTAACCCCTGCAGCTGTTCATGATCCATTTTTGCTGCTGAAATTCAGTGCTGGGCTACGCTAGCTCTTGCACCCACTTCATCCCGGAGAGTTGCGATAATTGCCTCCTGGCTTCGCTGCTCCCACCACCTCCATGCTTATCACAGAGGTCAGCTTTCCTTTTCTCTCTCCTCTAACAAACTCGTTATTTGCTGGTTTCTCTTGCAGTGGGCAGGATGCTGCTCCCTGGCTCTTGCCCTAGTCCAGTTTTCTTGCTGTTTGTGGAGCTCGTTTGAATACTTCCTCTAAAAGGGACATCTCTACCTCTCAGCACTTGAACGTAGCATTTTACTTTATTTTCCAGGGTCCCCAGCAGCAGAGGGTTGGGGTGAACAGTGGCCTGCATCAGGGAATGTGACTGAAATACATTTACTTGCAACTTCGGGAGCTGTGTGAGCAGGGCTTTTCCCAAAAGTCCTGAGCAGCTATTAGAATTAAGGTGGTTTTTGTAAAAAACCTAAATAGAGGTAACATACTTCTTTTTACTTTTTTTTTTTTTTTTTTTTTGCAACCTAGTAACATTAAAGTATATTAAAGCTGAGGTGTGGGACCCAAATTGCCTAACTACTGCTGGAAAAGGAAAAATGCTGCACGTAAAACAAAATTCTGCAAAATTATCCTATGGCTTTGGGAGGGGACAGACGTATCCCCTTCTGAATAACAGCAGATCCTGGATGACTGAGATAGGGGCAATACGGGCTGGGGAGCGGCGGCAGAACCTCACTTGCTGAAATCAGCCTGGAGGTGTTGCTCACAAATTGTCGCCGAAGCACTGTGAGAGGAGTGCAGACAGGGCAACTTCTGCAGAGATACTAATGACACTCTTACTTCCAGGGGCTTTCAGCAGATATTATGTACCCGCTTCTCTGTTTGAAAATGTGTCTCTTGATGTAAAACAAGAGGTCTTCACATTTTTAAACAACTCTTTCACTCACATAGAGTATCTCCTTTGCTTAGGTGAACCGGCCATCGAGCAGGGGGGATGCTGCCTAGAAACAAAAGTGCTTTCTGCAAATACAGCTGTTTCCAGCCTATGTCAATGCAATGCAGTTAAACTTCCCAGTCAATTATAATTAATTATAACATTAATGACAATACTGACCATGCAAACACATAAAAAAGCCATTCTGTGCTGTTGCTTAAAGCCAGTCTGTTGCTTCATGTCCCATGTCTGCCACCAGCCAACCCTGAGAGAGTCACTTAGCTTTCTTTCCCTCCCACCCTCGTCTATTTAAATCTGAACCTCTGTGAGACAGCAAATGTTTTTCTTCAATGGGGTGTGCATGGTTCCTGCCACGGTGGGACTCGTGTCTCGTCTGGGACCTTGAGGCACTGCGGTAAGAAATAAAGCAGAAATAGCTGGCAGGTGAGCAGCAGCACCTCCCGACCTCAGCAGGAGACTTCTGATCTCAGAGGTGCTCTGTTTTTATCCAAAGAGCAACATACACTTGGGTGCTATCCAAGCCTGAGCATCTCCTCCTAGTTCCGTCTCTTGAAATGAGTGAACAGGCAGCCCGTGCTCTCACGGTGGGGAATTCGGGCTCTGCAAATGACTTCATGTCTTCAGCCAGGAGAGCGAGTCGGGGGCCACCTTTTCATGAAGGGTCTGCGGGCCAGGCCAGCTGCCTCTCACTTCTCATTTTGATGCCGCTTTAAAAAAAAAAAACAAACCAGAGGCCACACAGCAATGTTAACGCGCAGAGGCCCCTGAGCCCGGTGGGACCTCAGCCGCCACCACCTGAGTAGCAGACAGACCCCAAAAAAGTCTGGAGAGCTACCGGGGCGTGTGGCGGCCGCTCCGCATCCGACACCTGTGATGCGGGGCCAGGTGGAAAGCCCCAGCAAGGCTGCGGTCCCTGCTCGACCCTGGCATGGAGGGGACACCCAGGGCAGAGCCAGGCCCGGCTCAGCCCCAGCCTGGCCAGGACACGCCGTGGAGCTCCTTCCTCCCAGCCACGCTTGGTGCACCTCTCAGGCCCCATCGCAGCTCGGTTCCTGCTACGCCCTGCACATGAGCAGCACGAGGAAGCCCTGCTTCACCCCTGCAGGCACTTTATACCTGTTTCCGTCTCTGCAACGTGTCTCTATTGCCCAAGCGGCCGGCCCTGCGGATGTGAGCAGGGTGTGTTTGCAACTTCTCATCTGCAGCATTTGCATGAGTGGCTGGTTTCCTCTCTGCCCCGCTGGGCAGAGGACTTGTGCTCTCTCACTTCCCTATTTTGCCGTGATCTATAGAAGTTCAAAAGGGCAGGGACGGGGGTCTGACACCCTGATGCTTCGACTCACCCTTGTGAAAAGTTACTGGTGTGGGTACAGCCACAGCTGCTCACCTCCCCCCAGCAGCTTTAATTTCTGTTCCGTTACTGTGCTCGGCGGTACAACAGAATGAGCCTTCGCCTTCTCTTGCTGTCTACTTTATGTCTGGCAGTCACAAAAGAACATATACACACATACAACCAATTTATCAGTTAACTTCGGGAAAAAAGTACATATACACACTCTGAAGAAATGTGTAGGCTCAGCCTACAAGGCCTTCAGCCATACTGGCCTTTAAGAAATCTAGCACTGATAGATATTAGAGTAGCTTTTACTGGATTACCGTGAAAACTGGTGCTGGAGACCTTTTTCTTCCTCTTTTTTGTGCCAACGACCGTGGTTTGCATGCTGCATTTGTTGGCCTGATAAAAGGCGAGTTATGCACAGCACCTGGCACCTCCAGTGCTCCTGCACACAGCAACCTGTCTGCGGGTACCACGCTCCGGTCTGCAGGTCCCAGCACCTGTAAAGAGATTGCCAAGCAAAACGTTGTGAATGCTGCTCTCTAGCCTCACTCACGAAAACTTTGTTGAATTTGCCCAGTTTTACACCTATTACAGCTCACTTCCCTCCTCTCCCCTGCAGGGCTGTGGAAGCAGCAAGAGGAGACTCTTCAGACCAACTCACCACTTTCCCTCTTTCAACTGCTGAACAAAAGTGTTAACATCTCAAAGTTATTTTCTTTTTTTTGTGTTTGTTTTTATTCTTTTCTTTGTTGTTGTTGTGTTTTGATTGCTTTTTTGTTTGCTTGGATGTTTTTTAAATTACTGGCTACTGCATATCTAAAGGCCTCATCCGTATCAGCAGCCTTGGGGACACGGTGACAATGCAGATTTCTGAGCAAGATACTCAAGGTGAGCATCCCGCATGGTTCTCTTCTACAGTGCCAACACTACAGATAATTGTAATCTAGCAGTTGACTTTGTTCCCTCCTTTGAGTTTCATTTTCCCCAAATGTCAGGGGAGGGAGAGAAAAAAAGAAAAAAAAAAAAAAAAAAGGGAAATTTTAATTGCATGGAAAAATGCCTGAGGGAAAAGAACTAAATTCAGCACTAACTTGCAAAGGCAGATTTTAAAGTTGCAAAATCAGAGCATAATTTGGCCCAATATTTTGCTTCAGTGTTTGGCTCAGTGGAAAGAAAAAAAAAAAAAAAAAAAAGGACATGTTTTTTCCTGTCTGTGAATTATTGTTAAAATGAAATATGAGTTTTCACAGACGTAAAAGTATCATTGCTGCGAGCAAGTATGAACAATGCTAAATCCTGGTCATGTGTACAACCCAAGAAGTGGCCAAAAAGCGCTCTTCTGAGAAAGCTGGAAAGTTGTGCAACACCCCATGCCAGCTAGTTTTAACAGCACCCAACGTGGAAATTGCTCTCCTTGAAACAACTTCTACCTAATTTGTAGCGGTTAATAACTAATGACACATAATTTTTAAATCCCAGCAACACTTTGCTAGTTCCTGCTTTTAATTAAAGCCGACTGGTAGCAAAGGGAAGCGGCGAGCCACAGCCTGTGCTGCACGGGGCCGGCAGCAGCGGCGGTACCCCACGTGTGCTGGCACAGGACCTCGTCCTCTTCTCCCAGCAACGTGTATTAATTCAGAGCCCTGTCAGGCAGGGCTCGGACTCCTGGTACTCCTAAACTAGCCAAGGGCTACCTGCCTCCTTTGGCGAGCATTGGCCATGGCTCCATGACCGGCATCCAGCCACAGATCTCCTCTTGGCCAAGTGAGCAGGACAGGCATGTGATGGGGAGTTAATGATCCATTAAAATGCATGCTAATTAATGGGATTTTTAGACTTCTCCTGACGTAGGGTCTTTTCTCTTGTGCCGTGCAGGTATAAAAGCGGCAGGAGGGCTGGCCACAGGCAGATATCACCTCCTCACCATCTGACACTGCCCCTGCTTCTTCCTGGGCAGCCCCTTCCCATCCACAACCAAGGCCAGGAAATAAAATCTCCTTGTGCCACAATGTGATCCTGAACACCTTGTGTAACAGCAGTCTGGGCATCACCGAGGCATTAAAGCAGAGACTTTTACACGGCTGAAGGAGATCTGTCCCCTTCCCACCATCCAGCAAAACCCCGAGCAGCTCTGACTGAAGGTCCACGGCCATCAACTCCCCCCCCCGGCAGAAGGCAGCTGAGTTTGAGTGCGGAGTCTTGAGGCAATTCTCTGTGCGCTCCTGAATTTGTTTTGCAATTGCCGTATGTCTCTCCCCATGTGCCATTAAGAGTTCAATTCTTTTATTCCTCCCCCCCGCCCCTTCCCCGCCTTTTTAAAGCATCATGTTTATGCAAGTGGACAGGAGGCTCTCATATCTGGGTCACACGTTTGCTGGAGGTCATTGAAAGGCTACAAAATGGAGCATGCCTAATTCTGCCATTTCAGAAGTTTTCTCACATGTACTCAAGACAATTATGCCTATTAAATGAGTTCATTAAATTTCAGAAATCCTTTGAAAATTCCGGCACGCCAAAAAATGTGCTGAACTCCTTTATTTCTTCTAACGCCTCCTAAAAATGCTCAAATCCTCGGAGGTGCTGGGGACTGGAGCTCGGCTGCCTGCGACGTGGCACAGACAGGACGTGTGTCCTGCCCCCGTCACAAGCCGAAGAAGCTAAGGACACAAAACAGAGCACCGAGGTCCACCAAGCGACCTTTAGCAGTGTCATTGGCCCAAGCGCCACTCTGCTGGGAATAATTCAGAGAGGAGAGAAATGTCACCGATGCTCGGCGAGAGCCGTGGGGTTTGTGACAGGACGGGACGTGCGGAACACTTCGAGGACCAAGAGCTGGCTCGGAGCTGAGCTGCGAACTTCAGGGATGCAGGAGGAAAGCAGAGGTGGGCTTTGGGTGTCCTTGTCAGCTCCTCTGCACTGCTCTCCGGCTGCTGCAAGGGACAGCCCCGTCTCTGCCCTCCCAGAGGAGCAGAGGGGACTGGAGAAGGACATTTCCTACGCCGAGCCACACGCTGAGAACAAGGGCTGAGCTGAGCCCTGCTACACATTAAGGCAGGGCACACCCCCTGCTCGGGGTGCGTGAGGTCTCAGGAGGAGGAGGAGGTGAGGAAGAAAGAGCCAGAAGCACAGCTCCAAGCTGCTTCCTAGGTTCAAAGCTTTTGTGACAAGAATTACCCTGGTGTGAGGCTGACCTGGAGATCAATACGGGCTACGTTTCTCCTTCTCCGGCCCTCAGCCACTGTCATGTAGGACTGGGTTCAAGAAAGCTATGTAGGAGGAAGATGCCCTGCTGTTCCCTCAAAGCCCTGTGGAGAGAAGGGGCACCTCAGTCCTGCTCTTAGGCAGTCTAACACAGGCAGACGAGCCTCCCTCTGTGAGCACCTGCCTCCGTTCCTAGGCAGGAGAAGCCACCGAGCATCACCAGCATTTCTCCCTGCCACCCCCCAGCCCACTGAGGGTCGGCCTGACAGAGAACAGAGCAGCTGGGGAACAGGAGAAGCCCTCAGTGACCCTCTCTTGGCTTTTTGCAGGGCTTTACTCCCTACGGACCACAAGCCCCAAGGTCTACTAGTGGGGCACAGGAGGACCCAGTTCAGAGGGAAGCAGCTATGCCCAGAAGGAAACATCCCAGTTCTCAAAAGGAGCTGAGCATCAGCCACTGCCTCTTCGTGAGCAGGAGCCAAGGGTGCCCGCTCATCACCATTACAAGTCCCTAACCCGCAGGTGCCTCACACCCACCACATCCGAATACCTTCTGGTAAGCAGGACCCTAACACACCCAAACAAAAGTTAATTTACTGTTGCAATGCTACCGCCACGCAGAGGTCACGTCATGGGATTGGTTTGGCAGCAAGAAGTTCTGCAAACCCACAAAACAAATACTCGGCAATATCGCAGAGGGTAGCACGCCTCTGCGCAGCGCTGTCACTCCTGGAGAAGCCCGTACTTCCACCGCAGCAATTTGGAAATTAAAATGTACACAAGATGATAGCTCATTAAGAAGTGTTTCTTTTCCGTGAGTAAGGGAACATTTATCACAGCTGGCCCACACCAACAATCAGCTTTGGACAGAAGCCACCTTTACTAATGAATGGGAGGGAACAGTTTTTAATCTCTCTGAGATCTCTTATCAATTGATTTCGGATGATGTATGGTCGGTTTTATTCTCCAAGAATTACGATACTCCTCAAGTGCCAGCAGAGACCCAATATTTTTATTGTATGGCTTTGTCTCCTGACACTATGTCATTTCGTCTTGACACTGTGGCAGCCTCCCTGCAGACTCGCTGCTATTGTCTCACATTATCCTTGTCTCCCCGGACTTGCATTGTCCTGCCTTCCCTGGTGATCACACTAACTCGGATTTAGACACACGGGAGGAGGGAAAAATAAAACCAGAAAGCCACCACATCATCCGATACCTCGGATTATTTTTAGCCAGAAAAATATGAAACAGAATGGTTTGCTGCTCCGCAGCCGGTGATGCTGTGAGAATTAGCTCACCTAGATTGATGATGTTTGTTCCGTGCTCGCCCACGAGTCGTGCAAAGCCCTTGAACGCTACCTGCACAGTCGGAAGGCATTATGCTGGCACTGAAGAGAGAGCCTTTGATCAGGTCCTCGGGAAATACTTCCTGCGTCCTCCTGAAGTGTAACTTTAGACCAGGCTCTACCAAGGCCACTTCACTCTTTTGTGCATCCCCTTGAGTTCAGTGGTGAATGAGCTGAAATTCGCTCTGTTTCCTTTACTAGATGGCATGTGTCAAGGATCCCTACGATCACTTTTATTACTAGCTTTATCTAAAGAGCTCCTTGCAGGAGCCCAGGGTGTCAGTGGTCATGAAAAGAGCAGAGCTGGGATATAACAGTATTTTACACCCCTCCAGGCCAGACAATTAACTGAGGCCCGTTAACGTCTCAGGTCTCAGGCCTAGATCCCGAGCAATGGCAAAGACGTGTCGGTTCTCACAGAGAAAAGGGGAAAGACCCCTCGCTTCATGGCACTGATCCACCTGCCAGAGAAGGGCAGATGGCAGGAGAAAAATTAAATAAAGCAAGGCACTGCACTGCTTTAATAATCTTCTGGGCCTCACTTTCAACGGAAAACTGCCACAATCTGGTGGCAAGAGGACAAGAAACAAATCACCTTCCTGTGGTCAGCTGCTACAGAACTCAGGAGCTGAGCCTGGCACAGGAAGGAGGCTCACGCTGACCCTCCTCAAGGACAATCCCCCCAGCTCCTGTTGATAGCCACACGCACGGAGCGGAGCATCTGCTCTGGTCCGGGGGCTCTCACTGGAATAGTCTCTGCAAGAGCAATGTCATACGAGATGTCAAAAACAAGAAGCAACATGTTCGAAGGGTGCCACTTGGAAATAAAGCCCTGCTTTTATTGGATAGCTGATCTGCTAAAAGCAGTTATTTGAAATATCTGCAGATCGCTGGGATCCGTGAATAATTGCTATCTGCACATCTCAAATTCTTTACAGTTTTGCTGTTAGACATAGCTGTGCATGTCTATAAATAGTAGAGCAATGTCGCTCACTGCATAATACAGTCTCTGTGCTTTTACAACTCATCATGAACTTCTATGTAATTTATTTTTTATTGAAGAATTCCAATTAATGGCTTCCTGGTGATTTTAAAGCCTCAAATTATCAGTCTCTGAAAACAAAGCAGAGAACATAATTATCATAAACCGAGAATTTTTCATTTTGAAGCTTATCTGTTTGTGCTAAGTATCTTGTCTGTAAGTAATTAGTGCCTTTATTTTTTTTCAGTAAAAATAATGACCATTCTATGCTTCACATCCAAATTTTGTTAACTGCTAGATGTACTGTATATATTATATTTGAAAATGCACCACCTTGGACCGGCTTTAAAGTATTTCATCAAATGATAATGGCAACAACAAAATACATCTGTTTGTCAGAATAAATTACATGACATTTAAAAAAAGCTATTATATCTTTTTCTCTTCCTTCAAAGAGTAAAAGCCTTTCAAAAATGTGCACTTCTTACTTCTTGCTATGGCGGCACAGCACGAGGAGATCGGGCAGCTGCTCTGTGCCTGTCGGTAGCACCAAGCTGCTGATCACAGCCCATCGCAGATACCTGTGCAGCATCCTTTACGTGGATACCTCAAAATGCTTTGCTGGAGATAAGACCAAACACAGTTACATGTGTAAAATAGCACCGCACTCAGAGCTACACGTAGGCTAAGTTCTTCCCTGACTCCTGACCTAATTCACCAGTTGTTTCCCTTCAGATACGTGGGACCATGCCCTTGTATCTCATGGAAACCCTGCAAAATCAGTGCAGCTGTTGAGCAGGGCCACCAGAGTATCGCCGGGCATTTTGTGTGGTATCCTACAGCCAGCCAGGAACATAAAAGGAAGTCTGATCCTACAGACAGCATTCCTTGCCTGGATTTCATAATGATGGAGGAGAAAGGATCCCACCGAGCTGATACCCCGTGTATAACTCTGTCTGGTCTAACACCTGGCCTCTCTTAGCAGAAGATGTGATTTCTGGGATGATGAAGAAAATTCCTCCCAGAGAACCAGGACCATTCTGCCTACACTTGGGCCCTTTCTGGCTGACCATGGAGCTGATCACTTCACACGATAAAACATTAGGATTATTGATTCTTCTCCTTACAGGAACTATTTCCAGACAACAATTCATCACCAAATTATTCCATGCTTCAAGAAGTCCGCCAAGCACAAGGGCTGGATACTCAATTTAGGGTAGATAGCTCATAATGGGAAAAAAAAAAAAAAAATTGAGAATTTCTCAGAGACAGTTTAGAAATGAAAAGGAGCAGCAGATTAAAAAAATAAATAAAAAAAGCCTCAAAATAATGCAGCCATCTCTTATGTAGCCTTTTATGTTAGTAAAATCATTCTTCAATGGATTGACTTCAACTGTTGGAGGCCAGGAGAGGTCTCTCAACACAGGAATAACTGCCCTAGCCGGGGACGTTGTGTGATTCAATCTAGCCACAGAGTCCTGAACAAATTTGTGAGCACCTGAAGCAGCATCAGACAGCCCTGCACAGGAGGGGCTGCAGCGGTGATGGAGATGCCTGAAGGGTACGTACAGTTTCAGGATCTCAGGGAGGCAGCTGCAGCTTCAGCTGTGGGCAGGAGGAAGTCCTGTGCCCACCGTGACACCTTTGTGTTGTGCTTGGCAAACACAGCTCAAACCAGGGAGCGAACTGAACCAAGACTGGAAGCAGCCAAGGCAGGTAACAGGAGAAACCTGCAGTACCTTTGCAGAAGCACTGGTTGTAAGGCAGGAATTTAACCCTGACACGTGATACGGTGAAATCCTGCTCCTGATTGGTACCTGGGGAGCTGGGGTGGAAGGGAAGCACGTATATTTACCATCAGTCTGGTGCCAGGAGCAGGAGACGCGTGTCACTGAGGTCTCAGTCGTGCACAGACCTTCGCGTGAGCTTCCTGCAGTCTCCCTTGACTGCTCAGAGTCGGGCTGTTTGCAGGTGGGATGCCTTGCCCAGGCCAATCAATCACAAGCCGAAGCACAAGGACCTGCCCCACCTGCTGGTTTGTAGATCTGAGCTGCAGCCTCATCCCCATCTGCCTTGAGCAATGTCTGTGTCGTAGAGGCCCCCACAGCAAAGGGCCACGAGGACAGAGGGAGACCCTGGCACACGTCTCTGGTCCTGCATTCGCTCAGCACAACAGATCATCCCCTGAACCACAGGGCGAGGTGGGGACCGGGTCCAGATGGGAATGAGAATGCCACGCCAGCCATTCTCAACATCACAACGAATAAGGAGCTGAAGGAGCCAATTCATTCCCAGGTTGCCCCAGACTGTTAATCAAGTAACAGTCCCAGCCTCAGAAAGGCTGCTCTCTGCCAGACACCCCCCTCTCCACGGTCTGCAGGCAGGCATCAAGCTATCCCCTGCGTTTATCATGGATCTTACTGATTGCAGTAGACACTTCCTAGAGGGAATTTCAAAGGAACCTTGGAAAAAGATCCTGATCCCATACTTTTATATCATAAATAGACATGCATTAAAAGTACTAAGTCAAATTAGAGTAACATCTCCTGTGGGTTCCCCTGCTGCCTCGCCAGGGGGCTCCTTGCTCGGTGACCCCCGTGTGGCATCCCCACTCCTTGCATGGCTTGGGTGGCAAATGTCCCTTTGAAACCTGAATGGGGTTTAAGGTCCCTGCCTGTCCTGACCGTGGCACAGATCGGAGCTGGTGATCGGAGCCCCAGCTCGTATCTCCTGCACCCTTGAACCAAGATCCTCAGCTTCGCTGCTGAGCTCTCTCTCCTTTTGGCAGACATCCAGGCCAGCTGCTAAAATAAATCTTTTTTTTCCCTGCAAGCTCTGAAGTTCTTCTACTGGCAAAAGGTAGCAATAGTGGTGGTGTGCCTTGGCGTTTATCCTAACTGTGCAATCCACCCCGAGCCACCTCGCCCCGCGCCTCCTAACCGCACGGGCAGGACGGAGCAGAGAAGCGCCGCCGTTCGCCGCCTGCCTCCCGGTCTCTTTGCTTCCAGGCACTAAGTAAATGTCAGCTTTTTGTGCCGTGTTACATACATTGTTAATTTTAAAAAGAAATCCAATATCATTGTTTTTCATGCTTGCTGAGGTGATTCTGAAATTTAATAAAAATAGTGGAATTTTTCATTAATGGCAACCAGGGTTTCAGCCAGCACTAACTTTCTATAGCAGCAAGGCAGGAGAAGAGATAAAAAGAGGTCATCCTCATCTTGTTACACCGCAACTGTCTTCAGTCACAGCCTCAATAGCAAAGAATTCAAAACATTGCTATTGCCTTACTGATTAATGTAAAAACTGGCACAAGGCATTGTATTCAAAGCACCTACAAATACTTGCAGGAAGGGATTTGCTAAGTGTCTTCAAACATCAGGCCCGGTAATGCTTTCTGCAAGGCAAAAACGCAAGGGCGAGGAAACCATGTGAAATATTTTCCTGCTCAGGGAACCCTCCTATTGCTGCAGGTCTGTGGGGAGGAACACACCACAGCTATCAGGATAGGAACGAAGCATCCCGCAGCCTAACCCTGCTCCAGAGGTGGCACATCCCTCGTAGGACCCCACCTGCAGCAGGGAGCCGAGCAGAGAGGCGTACGGCTCGTGGAGAAACACTTGCTGACCCAGTGGCTTTGCAGCTGGCAGAGCCTAACCCCTACAGCAGGCTCCAAAATGTTCATTTGCAGCTTGACTGGCAAAGTACCTTTACTCGTATTTCTTCAGCTCTTCTGAATGTCCAGACCTTTGGAAGCTGCCCTGTCCAAAGCCTGGCACCATAGCTCAGGGAGGAACTGCGCTGCGACCCCTAATAGCTGTACAGCTGGAGAGCAGGGATCAGCAGGGGCCTGGCCTTCCCCAAGTGCAGCTCTGAGGTCTGCCGCCACCACCACATTAAGGACGAGAACCAAGGGGAAGAATGTGAAAAAAATATTTTGCTTCCAAAGTATATTTTCTTTATGGCTGCTATTGGAAAAAAAAAAAAAAAAAAAAAGTAAAAAAAAAGTTCTCCGTTAAAACTAAGCCGTGCGGTATTTGTTCTCCTGACTTTGTTTTTGCAGAAGGGCTCCCCAGGTCTCACCCATATCTGAGGCCAAAGTAAGTAAGGTCCTTCCTCTCCCCAAAATCTTCCATTACAAAATCAGCAGTTTATCATCTCTTCTCCCAAGGCCACCATTGAGTGGCCACCTCACAGCACGCTTACCGTCAGCAGAAAATCGGGGAAGTCAGCCAGTGGCCAGCCACACAGCACGTGGGGCGCAGGGGAGCACCGACACGGCGCAGGTCAGCCAGCCACCAAGCAAGTGCCCGCTTGTAGGTTAACCAAATAAACGCAAACAAGAACGACACCCCATCATCTCAGTCCCTTTGGTGTGTTAATATGCCCATCAGGTTGTACGGGGTGGTTGGAGGGAAAACCAGAGAGAAAACACCTCCACATAGTGCACTCTCCCCAACAGCCAAGCCAGCTGCACCGGCACACACACCTGTATCTCCCCCTCATCAAGACCTTAGCTTAACAAGAAAAATTGTCCCCCTTTCCCTCCCAGTCCAGCCCCTTGGCATTCAGAGGCCGCAGCATCCGCTCCCTCGGAGCAGGAACACCGACAGAAGTTCAGCCTGGGGTTTTGCCTCTGCCAGCACCACCCCGAACATCAGCCGTGACAAACCCACAGCAGCGCTTCTGCAGGGAGACTCAGAAATACGAGCAACCTTTTTGCAGAACAGCCCTCTCTTTCTGCAGATTTGCATTTCTAAATTTTGTCTTGTCAGCATATTCCCCCCAGCATCCCACCCCCCAGCATCCCTACAAGCGTGGAACTTATTGCGGTGCAAAATTCACTGGGTTTTCCCCCCAAACCCCCCAGTCGTTGTTTCTCTCCCTGAGCACCAGCAGCACAGTTCGGGGCAGGGCCCCCAGCCCGGCAGACCGTGTCTGACCGTCCCACACGCGGCTGCAGAAATCACTGGAAGCTCTGGAGCCAGAAATGGCAATCCCGAGTAATATGTGATAATGAGGAAGACTGTTCTCATCTCCACCGCGGAGCACTGACCTTTTAACAGAGCAAATGTCAGGGAGAAATACACAAATGTGTTTAGACCAATATCAGGTGCCGCTCCGCGGGGGTGCTGGCTCAGGCACAGGTACAGCCCCTAATGCTGTCCCTGCAGAGCAGGCGTGGTGTTGCAGGTCGCTCCTGGAGAAAGCAGCCCTGGGATCAGCCTCAGCGCCAGAGCCTTACACCTAAAGAATGGCACCGTGCACAGCCATGAGCTGCTTCAACAAGGGGGAGGCCTCTGGTGCTGTGGGAGGGGTAACAGAGCCAGAGGACAACGAAGCAGTGCCTCGGGTGTGATACCCCACGGGCTATCCAAAAGCCCTCTCAAGTTGCTGCCTTCACCAGGAAGACATCTGGTTTACAGAGGTGGCGGAAGGACAGAGCTTGCAAAGGAGTCAGAGGTAAACGGGACAAGGTTTGGACCAGAGTCAAAAGCCAGAAGGGCAGCTGGCATGGGTCAGGATTTAAACCCATTGCTCAGGATGACTTGTGGCCCATCACCTGCACATCTGGAACGTCTAGGCAGTCTTCTTAAACACTTGGTTGGTTCCCCTATCAGCTGTGGAAGAACTACCACTGTATTCTACGGGGAAAAAAAAAAAAAAACCTGCTCCTTACTCTTCCTTCTTACTCTTCCTGACATAGTGACAATAAAGGGCACACCTGTGTGATCCTGGGTATCACATCCACCTCTCTTCCTCAGCCCAAGGAAGTCTAACAGGACACATTTCTAGAGATCCAACTATTGCACCCTGGTGAGCCCTTAAGTTAAAGGCATCTCCTAACAGGAGCTGCACCTACACGACAGGCCAGAACAACCGGTCCCTTGGCTCAGAGGCCATCACACACACCTGAAAATGGCAGAATCAATAATTTTGCACTGCAGACTGAAGGACACCGGGCACCTTTTGGCGCTGGCTTTGCCCAATTTGTCAGGCACAAGTGAGATGTATGTCAGTGCACGTGCTCTACACTGTGTAAGGAGGACACACGGAGCCGACAGCCCTCAGTCCCTTTTGAGGATGCCACCAGCAGGGCGAGAAGATCGGTGCCCAAACCCAAACGCTGCACAGGGTGAGATCCCAGCGCCCAGAGGCCTGCACATGTAACCCTGCGGCCACATTTCTTATGCTGGAGAGGAAAGCCTGAGAGGCAGAGGCACACATAATTGGTTATTAGCTCTTTGCTTCTGCCTCACCGTGAGGATGTTCTCCCCGGATCTGCAGAGCGTGCCCCAGACTCGGTGCCAGCGGCGGTGCCATAGGGATCGCACGCGGAGGGGCTCGGCTGGTGGGTTGGGGCCACGAGAAAGCAGCACCTGAGGGCTGAAAGGGAAGAGTCCGAGAAGTCAGCAAACTGTAATTACAAATTGTTGTTCTTCCTGATTTAGCGATGCTGTTAGGGGGGACAGGGGAAGGTAATAAGCAGAATTTTCTAGGAAGCACGCTGAAAATAAGGTACTAAGAAAAGTCACTGAAAATGTCAGGCAAGCCAACAGGGAAAGGTCCAAGGAGCAAGCAAAAGCACAGCATATACTTTTTCATCTATTCAATCTGACCCTGGGCCCGGTGCCACAATCTTTTTAAGGTTAGTGGTGGGAAAGCTGCCTTTTGAATGTTTGCAGAGGCCTATTAACATCCTGTGCTGAGGAACCTTAAACCCCAGGTAGTATTTCAGAGGAAATGGACAGCACAAAACACAGACTGAAAATTAACCACAGCAGACCCCGGGCCTAAATAAGTTCCACTAGCCCTTTCTGAAATCACTTAAAGGCTTTCCTTCCAGTTGGACTCCTGCCCAACCACTTTAATAGGTGCAGCAGGCGGGGGGAAGAGAGGGAGGGGGGGGGGGAGAAAGGAGAGAAAAAATAAAAGGGAAAAGAAACCTATTTGGCTGCGTAATTTAAACATTCCTTGCAAAATAATAATAAAAAAACAGTTTAACAAAAATTGCAACTGTAGCAGGATCGGGAGGGTAACTCCGCGAAATACTCTGCGGATGGCTGCAAACCTCTAATGGAAAGTTGTGTAAGTGGCTGAGGCCAAAGTAGGCATTAATTACAATGAAAAATCAGTTTAGTGCAGGCCACAACTAAATTGGAAGCTGGTCCTCTAGGTAAAACAAAGAAAGTGAACAGAAGCTTTAGATTTGATTACATGGCAATACAAGAAAAATGTGCTGTATGTTGTCTATTATTAAAGCTGCTTTTGGGCCTTCTGTGTGTGCCTAAGGGATTTTAATAAAAAATTAGTAATAGCCCTGCTGCCCTGGCTCACTGTGGCTTTTGGAGCGTTTGTGGGTCCAAGGCTAGTTCTGCAGTACAAATTAAGTCACTTTAGACAAGCAACCTTGAAAGCATTAGACGATAGCAAAGTTCAAACGGCACACTCCTGCTGTAAGAGGACAGTCCCTTGCTGGAGGCCAGCTCTGGATTTAGAAGCAGCAATACAATTTCATCAGGAAAAAAGCTCTGCAACTGTTATATTTGTCTCCGATTATTCCTGGCAACACTAGAAATGCAGAGCCAGGTTCATAAACACCATGCAAGTGTATAAAACACTGCAAAAGCACCAGCTAATGGCAAAAAAAGTCACCATTAACACAGGACTTTTCTTTACATATTTTTACAAATGCTAACTCTAACTTTCTTTAATTTGATGTACCAACATTAATAATAATGCTTTTATTGCCAGTATCAGCACTGGGCCTTTGGCATGGCTGGATGCAACTAAGCCAGGAAAGTTCACTGGGATTAATTTAAAAACACCCAAAAAAGGGCAAATCCACCTCCCTCCCCCATCTCCCAAGTTTGTAAAGCTGACTTCTCTAATCCCATTTATAGAGGTAGTTATTTTAAGGTGAAATTCATTACGTTCAGTATACCTATACATCAGTGGATCCAGTTCTGCCATTAAGGCCCTGCCCACAATTTTACGTATACTAAAGCTGAAATAGAGTATGTGGAATTTTCTAAAATCCGGGGAAATATGGGCAAAAGGAACTGTAGGGCTAAAGAGGCAAGGAAATGTCCAGGGGACTGTAAGTGACTTCAGCCCCAGTGGGTCTCCGTCCCTCCAGTGCTTCATGTTTTGTGGGGTACAGCTCCCAGATGGGTGAATATTTGGTGTTTTAGGTCACGCACATTGACCATTTCCTAGGAATGCTGCCCAGCCCCAGAGCCCTGCCTGGATACGTTTAACTGCACTCTCAGGTTGCCAGCGTTTGCTATTTTAGTATGAGTTGCATCAGGTTTTTGTGATTTGCACTGCAGAGTCTCCTCCTGAATTACTTTTTTCACCCTCAAGCCCATTTTTGCTGCTCTTCTTGATTGCAATGCACAGTATGGACAATTCCAAATCCAATTCCTTTCTAAAGGGACCAAGTGAGGATTAAAAACAAAAAACAAACAAAACCGGAAAACGAAACGTCTGCCATTACCTTAACTTCACAAATTTTAAACCCATCTCGTGATTTTTCACGCCTGACCCATGATCAAGTGCACGAGGTTGTCAGGTTTGCAACTCTCACCCTACATGTACCGTCCTGGTGAGCTGTTCCTGGGGAGGGCGATGCTACCAGGGACGAGCAGCCCTGGGCTCGCACTGCTGGTCAGGGTGCCACAGGCAACAATGTCCCCGAGTGCTACGCTGCGGCGAGGCTCCTCTCTGGAGTGTGACCTGGATGTGACCCAGAGGAGTGCTGGAAAGGAAATAACTTTGTTTTCAGCTCCTTGCCACATATAAGTTGGTCTTAAAAATCCTTTTATCCCAGTCGCATGTGGCTGTACGCACGGATTTATGTCACCATGTGCTCTGTGGTCCCTGCTCGTACCAACACCGTTCTTCCTTCTGGTTGTGAACTGTGTTTTGCCATGTTGGGAAAGGATGTCACGAGAAAGAACAATCCCAATTTACATTTCAGTGACTAGCAAAGCGATTTTATAGCACATAACCCACACAGAACCAGATGACTTTTGAACACAAGTTGCAACATGAGCACTGAATGCATGCTGAACTCACAGTAGGTGCTTTAAAAAAATTAAAAATGAAAATGAATTTTTGGCATTCCCCCAAAAAAGCACCACTGAAAATCTGTAAGTTCATCCGGAGCAGAACATCAGAGGTGGGCAGCTCACTTCCACCATCTCAAGGTCCCCAGGGACCCCATGGCTCCAAGCTGTGCCCCCTGCCACCTCTCCCACCAGAAATGTCCCCCCGAAAGCCCCGCTGCTGCCACCTCCTCCAGCCACCCTGCTGCCTCCTCCCAGCAGTGCTGGCTCACGCAGCCTCCCCTCAGGCAGCCCACACCTTCCCCACCACGAGGGTGTTTTCGGAGGGGCTGAGCCGCCGCAGGGGCTGTGGGGCAGAAGGGATTTCCTTGGAAAAACTTGCTGGCACTCAGCACGCCCGGGTGCTGAGGTTGCACAGGAAAACATGGCAAGCAAAGAGGGTGGTCAAACAAAACCACCACGCCTAGCACTCCCCAGCAGCTCTCCCAAGCTGAACTGTGAAGATGTTTAATCGCCAGCCTGCCCGGTGTCTGCTGGCAGGAGCTGCCCACCGACACACTTGGTGGGTGGCAGGCGAGGATGGGGGCACAGCAAACAGCCCTGTGGAGCTGGGGCCTTATCAAAATGAAACCAAAAAAACTCTTCGTGTATAACCCACGGACACGTCTACATGCGCTCGCAGGAGTTTGAAACGCGTTGGTACACTGGTGCGTGCAGACATCGCTTGAAGATGCAGACTTGTTCCTCCTCTTTCTTCCCAAGCCTGTTTACTTGTCCTAATGAAAACCCGCCGCCTCGAAGGCCTGGCACCACATCTGCTCGGCGAGTGCAGGAGTGGTCTCCAGAACCAAGTCTTTCTCTGCTATCTCTTATGCTAAGATCTGTGAAAAAACAACGTGGAAAGGGAAAAAAAAAAAAAAGAAGAAGAAGAAAAGAAAAAAAACTTTTGTCTGTGGATTCAAAAGAGCCCTCTTTATGCCAGATTCATCTACATTAAATTGGTCACGACCTTCCAGGTGTCTTTAAGGTTGAAGTGTTTGCTGGACCATTTAAAGCTCCTCTCGCGGGCTCCGGCGACCCTCCTGACATGGAGAGCCAGGCTTTTAAGAGTGTAGCCACCTTGTCAATGCTCAGAGGTCACTAATAGCCTGCCTTGGGCCTTCCAGAGGGTCGCGTTCGGCTTGCTAGCCCGACACAAAGGAACAGGAGAGGAAGGCTGGGGAGGGGGATAATTATCATGCTCCCCCCCCCCTCCTCTCTCCCTCTCTCCAGGCTGAGAGTTATGCTCCATGTCACTGTGTTAATGCGCTTGCATCCAGGGAGACACATAATGCTCCTCTCAGCCCTGTTTATTAGTGAGATCCATTTGCGAAAGGCCCTTCTTTTGTACCACAATATGAATGTGCTTTGATGGCAAATAATTACGCTAGTCCTTTTGACATGAGGATCCACAGGCTGCCCTAGTTAAGCCAGTAATTAGCCTGTCCTCCTTTTTTTTTTTTTATTATTGAGAAACTACAAATTATCCTCATATGAGCACTGGCCATTCCTTTTTCTCTTTTCTATTCTGCCTCCCTCTCTCCCTCTCTCCCTCTCCCTTGTATCTCTCAGCACTTTGGATAAGGGGAATGCAGCTGCACTAGAGCAAGATAAAGCTCCGCCATCAAGATGATGAACAATTTGGATGAAGAGGCTTCGAGATGAACACAAAAGCTGAAGAAGTGCGGCTGATGCAGCCCCGGACAGCTGAAGAATGCTGCAGTCTGCAGATGAATAGCCCTCATTTGTGAATATACAGATTTTCCATGATGAATAAAAACTGAGTGTAGGTCACAATAAATAAACTTTTTTTTTCCCTTCTTCTTAAATAATAATTCAGGTTCCCGGCACCAAACAGCTGTAAATTGAAGGTTGTGCTTAGTTTTCTCAACTCTCAAAGGGGATAATTAAGCTAAGCTCATATTGTTTGATATATTAGTGTAATGATGAGCTACTATATTCTGGCTTGTTTCGAGTTATTTTAGTGTGTTTTTTTTTTCCATTATCTTTTTTCTTAAATTACATTTCAAATACATTTTAAATGTAGAAACGGCATTTCTGAAACACAGTTGCCCTGTGTTTGGGTCTATCTGAAATGTATTCATATAACATTTAATTAAAAGATGCAACATCCCCTTTTCCCGAAAAAACATGGAGGTAAAAATATCAACATTATTTGACTGGTCCTGGCAATCTCACTCAACTGCTGAACCTTGATCCCCACTGGTGCCAGGTAATCAGATGGGGCTGTGTTCTTTGTCAGTGCAGGTTATGAACCTTCTGAAGCTCCAGGACAGGTATTTCTTGGCAACCCATCTTGTCCCATGTTTTTTCATAATTGCTTTCAAAGATCAACAGAAAGCAAACAATTTCTGATTTTACCTGGATAAGAGGCTTCAACCAAACCAAGACACCACCGCTGATGAATTTCTCTCCCTTTTTTCCATCTCTGTTTCTCTCCCCCGATCTGACACCACCTTTAAAACAGCAGGCACGCAGCACAACCACCTGGCTGCAGGACAAAACGAAACTGGGGTGTACCCTCCAACTGGTGGGCGTCTTTTTTAGGATGGTAGACAAGGCTCTGGGGGAGATGGAAGCTTCTCCAATAATCTAATTTGTCTCTGAGTCAAGTTTTTGCATAAAGATACCGGAGAAGAAGTCGGAAGGCCTCTCACCTTGAGGGGCATTGCTGCCTTCAGCCACCCACTGCCCTCCATTGACCAACCCGTTGATACAGGCTCCGATGCATGAAGAGGAAAAGAAACCAGTGCAGGCCCAAGTATGTTTAGGCTTCTGAGAAGGAAGAGGCAGTAAAATGCAAGGGTTTAATTTTCCAATGACTAGGTTTCGACCTGAAACCCACCCACAGTAGGACTACGCACCAACAGCATGTTTAGCTCATCTTTTTCCAAGCCTTTTCCACACCAAGCCTTTTCTTCTTCTAACTCAGAGCCCATAAAAAGCCTAAATATCCTGACCTCCTAAATACACTAAAACTCTGTACTATGGAGTATATTACAGAATATGGAAATAAGTGGGCAATGTACAGTGATTTGACTTTGAGTTTTAATGTTGACTATAAACTTCTGCCAACCTACAGCAAGCAGACTCTTCTTTTTGTCCATGTTTTGAGAATTATATTTAAAAACTGTGCTGTGGGGTTATTTTCTAAGGCTATGGCACAGCTTTATGACATGGTGAGTAGACAGAGTGCAAACGTTTCAGAAGAAAATAAGAATATCCTACATCTTGGCCTGTTTCTGGAACCAATGTCAAGACACATGTTTTTTTATGGTTCAAAAATGTGTGTGAATTGTTCCTTTCATCTCTAGTTTGGGATCAAAGGGGAAACAGCCCCTCTGATATTTACAGCATGACTAGAAAGAAACTCCAGAAATCTTCCACCGAAGGCCGTTCCTACGAGGGTCACCAGCTGCTTTGTGCAGCCGAGCTGCTCGTGTGGGCTGGGTGAGCATTGGGGCGCTCCACGGTGCCCTGCCAGCCCCAGCACCACCCCAGTTTCCCAGTGAGGACTCCAAGCCATGCACCCAGTTGCTTGGCCTGTTCTGACTGGGAGGAAGCGGCCCAAATGCGGTGGATTGCAGGGGGTTCAGGATGACATCCCCCATCAGCGAGGCACTAAAGCTTCGCCCGTACCCCACCACCCTCGTGCTCCTCCCATCGGGCAGCAGTGAGATTTGCCACAGAAGAGCTGGTCCCAGCTTTCTTCCTAGGGACACCCACCTCCACAACACGCTACTCACAGCTGCCTTAGGAAGACCAATTAATAGGAAATCACAGGCAAAGGAAAGCAGATTGTTTCTTTGTCCCCACCTGGGAGAAATTTCCCGTGGCAGTTTATCTGTGACAGCGCCGCCGCTCGCCAGGCCACCAGAGACCACGAGTCTTCCCACCAGCTGCAGGGGAGCTCCTTCCAGGTCATTCCTACACTCAGAGAAAAATGAAACCCTCAGAGCTTTACAGTACCAAATATCAGAGAAAAGCACAGACCACATGCTGTCCCTGAATGCCCGGCTCCCAGGGCCCTGCCAGTTTGCTCACAGGGGCACTGGTTGTGCTCAGACAGCCCTGGGTCATCTTCCAGGGCCCACTTACACCCCTGATGGATTCCCAGCCATGCTCACGGTAACAGCTGAACATTTATTAACTCTTTTCTCACTCATTATCCGCCCCCCCTTAAAAGGGTGCTCGCAGCAAAACCAGGATCAATAGTTCGGAAAACAGATTTTTTATTTGACAGCTGTGTAAAAAACGTGCCTTTAATCTGTGTATAGCCCCGGACAGAGCGAGTCGTGCCAATTAAAGACTCCAACATCTACAAAGTTATAATTCGTACTGCTGGTAGGACCCTAAATTTCCCAGAGCTGCACTGTGCCAGGGCCTGCCCATGCCTGTCAGTGGGCAGGAGGAGACAGCTCCTGCTCTGGAAGCTGCGATTTCAGCACGTCGAGAAGTCAGGAAGGGCTGAGGACCAGGTGAAGGGGAAAAAACCCTGTCCTTCCGTAATAAATTCAGCCTCGGTTTGCGCTGTTATAGGATTTCAATTCCTTCAGATTATGCCATCTGATGTAAGAATCATGTGCTCAGCACAACCGCTGCTCCTCCTGGCCTCTCCCAGAAGAGCCGGAGGAGGTAAAAAGCACTGGTACCCCGCGGGAAGCCCCGCTCGCACATGCAGAAGTTAAGACTCACCCAAGGGATCATCAATCAGTAACTCACTTTAAAATTCTCTTTAAAATGTTTTACTAGCTCACTTTACTTGGCATTTTTATCACTATTTATATCTCTAAAGCAGTGATATAATTAGTAAAGCTATTAATGTTTCTTATGTTTAGCCTTACAAAAGCCACAAATATCTATAAATCTGGCTTACAGCAAAATAAATAATGACAATAATTCTGTCAAGCATCAATATAATTTGCTGGACAGCATTGTGTAAACCAAGCAAATATCTGAACCATTAATGAGCTTAATCTGTGCCATTTAACTGCCCCTCCAGTAAATTGTTCTGCAGGCCAGAGAGGAGCGTTCAGGTTAGTTTCTTTGATAACTTCCCTCCTCTGCTGGCATTTGCTTTCCTACAAAAGTGACTGGCCTGACCTTACCCAATCCTAAAGGAGAACCAACGCCAAACACCCTCCTACCACTTCAACGAAGCTCCTCCCGAGACCAAAATTCCTATCAAATGTGTGCGAAAGGGTTTTATCCCACCCTTGGGAATCCTTGAGAGCTCAGAGATGCTGCTGTTCTGCACGGATCCAGGTTCTTTCAGGAGCACAAGCACCAAGGAGCCCCCCTGCCTTCTCCTCTCTCTCCACCCGACAGCCAGCTTTCAGCACTGAGGCGTTTCAAACCCAGAATCCCTGTGTTTTTCCCCTCGGGCTGGGCTCTCTCCTGTAAACCCACATTCATACGTCATGCAGGAGGAACTTCACCTCCAGAACATCAAACCAGGATGCTGAAAAGCCCTGCTTGTTATCAGATTATCTGCTCCCGATACAGGGACTTACGTGGAAAACACCTGGATAGCTCCAGCCCCCAAAATTTGAAACCACAGCACGTGGCACCCTTTGTTCTCCCCATACTCAGTTTCTTGCACTACTACTGGTTTTCCACATATGCGCAAGCAGCAGAAAGCTTAGACCACATATTGGTGTTTGCAAAGCAAAAATAAAGGAAATTCCCTTTCTCTGCTGCCTCTAACCCCACGAAGGGCATTGCTCCCTTCGCCAGTGAGGTATTCAGACATGCCCTAAATTCCCTATGCATGCCTAGAGCTACCAAAACCCAGGCAAAACTGTTATAAAATGCTATAAAATGTCATAAAACGCTAGAAGAATACCGTGCGCTTTTGTCCTCTGTATCTAAATACCATTGGAAGGTGCAGGGTCACCTGCAAAATCAGGGCACCAACATCTGAAAACACCAGCAGCCAAGCACCCTACAGCCTCAGGGCAGTTTCCAGGGTTCTGGGGAAGAAGCCATGAAGAGAAAAGGCCTTGTGACTGCTCTGCATGTCACGGAGGCTGGAGACCAAGCTGGGTTGACCTTCAGCAGCCCACAGAAAAAGTGTAAATGCTCATCTAAATACAAAAATACTAGCCAGAGCATTACCATTTTCAATAACAAAATAAATGTCTACGCTCACGAGCGCTGAGTAATAGGCCTTTTAAGTAAAAGTATTAGAAGAATATATCAGCTATAAGATATAATACCAGCGACTACTACCACAGGATGGGCATTTTTAACTTTCACTCTAAAATGACTGGATGATAAGAGAGTACAATATATATTTTGAATTCAGGGTGAGAAGATCTTTTTAATATAAGTGTTTTATGATGTAGTCATACATCATTTCTAACTACAATGCTAAACAAAACACAATCCTTTTCTGAAACATAGATAATGATGGATTTTTGTTATTCTATTTTATTCCGTACGATAATTTTTCACCCCAAACTTATTTTATTGATGGCATAAGAAGGTTCCAGTATATCTTTTTCATATCAGAGACAGTTTCATGAAAACTGTGAGCTAAAATTCAAGTGTTATTACAGAGGAAGAATTTTTGGAGACATGATCGTTCATTGGAATAGTCCCCCACGATGGAATTAACGGAGATTAAAAGGAACAGGTATGTTCTGCTGATTGCCTTGGCACTTGAAAACCCCTCTGATCTCAGAGCAGGAGTTTTGTGGGTATTATTGTAATAATGGGGATCTTAGAAGAAAGGAGGTGGATAAGCAGACGGGAACTAAATCCAATAATGTTTGTACTGTCACAAAGCCAGGAAGGTTTGGGATATGATTTAATCCTATGGAGCAGGCCTACCCAATACTCCTAAGCAAGAGATAAACAAATAAATAAATACAGTAAAACAGAAGTATATCTGCAAAGTAAAACCCCTCGCCTTTCCCTTGGTAATTTTTTTTTCCAGCTCTAAAACTCGCCATCAATTTGGCTGTGTGCTGAGAAAGAATCCCAACAAATTGCTGCCTAGTTCCTTTTATAGCCTCAGTGAAACATGACATCCAAGGAATTGCCTGTGCTTTCTGTTTCTTTGCTTGTTTGCTTTCCTGTGTACTACCAAAGCAGATTGTGTCAGTACCTAGAAGGAACAAAAATATTTTAAGTACTGACTACTGCAAAAATATGAAACACCTTTTTTAGTACTTGGTTCAAACAGAAGAATAGAAGGAAGGAAAAATGGGACATACCCAGGCATTTCCCACCACTTCAGAGATGTAGATGGCTGCTCACTGCACCGCTCCCTTTCAAATTACCTTACAGTGTCTACCTCAATAAAATTCCCCCCAAAATCTCTTGTCCAAGAGGCAATTGGCTTGACTTGCTTACACTGACACAACAGCCTTTATCAAAAAAAAAAAAAAAAAAAAAAAAAAAGGATCTAACATTTTCTGTTTGGGAAGATAACAGTGGTGTGAAGTTGCACAAATTACATCATACCTGTGTGTTTCCAGGAAGTCTGAACGAAGCACCCCAAATGATTACACGCACTGTAGTTCAGAAGTCAGTGGAGCAATGCTGAGTTATACCAACCGATGAGCTGACCCATGTCAGACATCATCTTAATTCCCTGGGTCTGCCTGCCCCATGCAAAGTCACCCAAACAAGCTCTGAGTTGAGCTGCTTTGGGCAACCACCTCCATCTCACCCACAGCTCTCGTGGGGCTGCGGTGGCCATCCCACCGAGGCTTTCCACGCAACTGCAGTACTCACTTCTCTGGGTCAGAAAAAGTCACATCCCAAGCTGTGGATCAGAGGTATCCCTTCAGTCCCTGTCCTCCCCTGATCACTCCCAATTGTTGTCTCCTTTATAATATGGTAAATAATGCTTGGTTTTGACAGGTCAAACTGTTCTGCACGTACCAGGTAGACAAACCTTTGCAGTGAAACCTCTGGCAACGAGCAACTTGCCAGTGGGCAGTCCCAGATCATGCCAGGGACCAAGGCTACAAACTGGTTAAAAGGAGGGTTGCTTGCACGGCCTATGAGTAAAAAGGTAAAGCTCAATTTCAGAAACATTTTTAGAAGATGAAACTGAAGGCCAATCGCATGTAAATGCCAAGGAGGCAACAACTTCTTCTCATCTGCTCCACTTGGAGACCTACCACCAGCCTCAACCTCTTTTATAGCAACACAGATCTGTACAGGGATTATGTTCAGCTGAGCTCTACCATGTCACAGACTTGCACTTCAGAGATAAAGATATAAACCGAAGAAAATTTATAACGAGAGGCGGGTGAGCTCCACCACCAGCAGCCAGAGACTGTCTCCGCTGTTTAATAAGGTTAAAAATAGTTTGATGGGAAGCACTGGAGCAGAGGACTGTGACACATCTGCAGCAGAGACCCAGGGCCTGCTTTTATAGCAGTTTAATAAAAAAACAGGCCTGTAGTTGTTCTTGTTTTGAGTTCTTACACTAACCACTTTGTCTATATACCTCCTGAAGCTTTTGGCTGTGGCGCATAATCAGAACAATAGCTCAGAAGAAGCCAGCAGTCCTGGTTACAATTAGTTGGGACTATTTTAACTACCTGTTGGGTTGTTATAGGTTTAAGAAGGACTGACTGGTGAGAAGAGGGTTCTGGCAAAACTGCCTCTGCTGACTTAAGGAGACCTTTGGATTTATTTTATTCTGAACTTCAACATCACAGTTTGGAAAGGCTGTTTTTGAAAATCGAGATTGTGGTTCCCTCTACATTTCTGCATGCTCTTTTATGACTCTTAGGTCTCCAAGGCAGCCTATATTCCTTCTTCATACCCAGTGGCCAGCACAACAGCATCCCGTCCCTGGCTGGCCTCAGAGCTTAGTCGAAACAGAAATAAAAACAATCTGAAGAACAAGTGAATCACAGACATCAGCATGAACTTTGCCTAAATCCTGGATGAACACCCCCACACCACCCTCCCACCCCCATGAAATCCACAAGGGAAAGCCTGAATGCATTAAACAAAAAGTTATTAAAAAATTAAATGTGACAGAAGCTCCCTCTCAACTAAAAGGCAGCAGAGACTGAACTGTGAGAGTCCTGGCTGCTTTCATTTTCTATTGACCCAGGCTTCTTCTTTATGGTATGCAGAAAGCAAAAGATTTAACTGATGGCAACAGGAGCGGAGATTTGCAGGTGGGTGCTGTGGACAGACTCGTCCTGGGGAGCTGTGGGGAGGGAGTTCTGACCATGCTTGGCAAGGGGCTGCGGTGGACTTTGCAGCACGAGAGCGCAGCTACTCAGCTAATTGGAGAAGATAAAAGGCAGGTTTTTATGAGACAGCCACTGTCATTATCACAAATGAAGGATAAAAACTTGAGCAGCTATATCCCATTTTACCACAGGGAAGTCTCAGAAGGAAAAAAGAATTATCAAAGTTTTAGATTGTTCCATTTAACCGCAAGAAAACTATGTTAATGTAACCTTAAAGGTTTAACTAAAACCTATGAAATCAAGGCACATCGCAGTTCAGGACTCAGCTTCTTCCCTAACCTACCTGTAGCCCCTGGACCACGCAGCCCACAAATTCTGCCTGTCTGGGGACACCATCTCATGTGGACAGAGCAGGAGAAGAGTGGGTGGACCCTCACAGGTACGTAATTTTGCGTCTGTGTTTTGAAGTTCGACGTTGTGTCTCTTGTGCAGAGATTTCAGGTGGTTGCATTTTCTTATACATAAGGATTTCCTCACCGCAGAGACATACAGGGACACCACCCTGCTGATTCCTGAAACCCCAACAGCAGCACCCAGCACAACCTTGCACCTCTAATAATACATATCAGAAGTTGGTTCACTTTCAAATACATGTATAAGCAGTTGATCAATTTTCATTTTAGCATTATTTCCCAACTTCCCTGCTTGCTGAAACACCAGATTTTAAATGGCCCAAAGAAAGAAATGCCAGTTTCACCCCACAGAGGCCTCACTTTAAGTTGCAAACCCAATGCATTGCACTGGGAGGGTGAACAAGACTTCCACAATGACACTGCAAGGGGATGTGCAAATCTCAGCTGCTAAATTCATTATTAAAATAGCTATTTTTGGTTCTTATCAGATGAGAAAGATGAAAGAGGAGACTCGGAAAGAAACACATGAAGAAGGCGATGTCTTGGATGGTCGGAACACTGATGTAATCCCCAGTGCCATAACAGGGTGTGAACAAGTCTACAGGGCAAAATGCACATCCCTGTGCTGTTCACAAGAAGAAAAATAGCTCTTGGAGCTACACACACAGTCTTATAATTTCTGTTTTTTTCTTTCTATGATTTACTTCTTGTCATGAAAATATAAAAGCAATAAACAGTTTATCCATCAACAAATCTAATATAGAACTTCACTTCCCAAAGCACAGCCACAACTGAGTTAAAGAAGCGCTGCCAAAGCATCCCAGACCAAATCTTTCTGAACTTCTCAATTCTCCAAATTTAAGCGGAAGCCAGACTGATTTCTAAAAGCAAAAATAAAAATAAAAATTTAAGAAGCGCCTACAACTCTTTCTGTCCCTGAAACCTGCCACGCTACACCAGAGCCTGAGCAGGCAGCAAGAAGCACATGCTTTAATGGCCAAGTTTAAAAAGCCCTAAAAGTCTGGGTTTCTAATGAAAATACTGACAGACCCTTAACTATACAGCAGCGCTCGCAGGCGCCACCATAATAACCATTTAAGCCCTCTTTTCTCAGAAAGGCTTGGCCCAGCCAATGAGGGAGGAGTAAACAGGGCTGGTAAGTTAATGACCTTTGAGCATTAGCAGATGGCCTTTTTACGAGCACAGATTAGCAGAACATGGGAGTTTTTAATGGCCACTAACAGGTGCCAATGCTGCTTTTCTCCCTATCCTTACCCACAGCCAGTAAAGTGCAGACCGACTTCAAACTGCATCTCCACTCCCGCCCCATCCCGTCTTTCTGTGTTTACAGCACAGTTTCTTGGATAGCAGAGCAACGCATGTCCCACACCAACCTGCAAACATTGTGGGTCACCACATCCAAACATGAGCGCCTCACCTCCGGGCGATGGCTCCCTCGGCCACCCTCACCCTGCCGCACGCAGCTGAAGGGCACCCGCTGAAATGGCCGCTCCCTTCTTTCTTCCACCAGGGAAGCTGTAAAAAAAAAAAAAGACAGCCATGGGCTTCAAAAGCACTCAAAAAGAGGGAGGCAAACCAACCCTGTGTTATTTATAACATTGTTATCTCACCTGCTTCGCCTCTGACAGCCTCCCTGCTCCCTTTCCAGCCCACCTCCCTCACCAGAGCCCTGCCTGATGCTCCCCCCCCGGCTCCGCCCTGGCCAGGGAATAATTCCTCTCACAACTTCACCCCGGCCCTGCAACGATCCAGAAGTGCAGGGGGACTGAGGGCAGTTACCAAACTGGCTTCTCTGCATTTATCTCCGTGGGTGGGTTGTAGAAATCCTTATAATTAATCTTGGCTGCTGCATGATCAGGCACAACCCAGGGTTTGGGGCCTTCAAGGCCAGCTGGGCACTGGGGCTGATTCTCCATCTCCTCTGTTGCCCAAATCCGCTGGCACCAGCCTGTGGGATGGGGTGAAACCAGCACCCGAAAGAAAATGCTCGGCCTGTGTGCGAGTCCCCACAGCTGGTCCTACTCACACCATTTATTGTCGTTTTTCACACAGCACAGCACTTCTGTGTCTAATGGGACATAATACACGTGCCTGTCAGTGGGCATTTAAGGGAAATAACAGGAAATTTGGTATTTAGGAAGAAAACAGGAAGAGCACACCTAGAGGAACAGATTCCAGTATCCTCAGAAGCTATGACACTTACCTTCAGGAAAACGTTGCTAAAAATGCTCTCTGAGCCGCTCCCTGGGCCTGTCCTCTCCATAACACCCATTTCTGGGCCTCCTGCCTTCTACAGGCTCTGAACCTCCACACTCTGAACCTCCCAGTCCAGAGGCCTCCACAGACTGGGTCTGGCACTCCCTGGCCTTCCCTCTCTCATGTCCTGCTCTCAGCCGCCATGCACTGAGTCCCCCATTCTCTGTGCATCCGCTCCTTGGCCTTCCACTCCCTCACCTTCCCACTCTCAGCCACCAGCTCCCTTGGTCTGCACTCACTGGACCTGCACTTGCTGGAAACAAACTCTCTGAGGCTTCCCCTTAATGGGCTTTCACCCACTGTGCCTTCCACTCTCTAAGCTTCAGTTCCCTGGGCCTCCAATTCACTGCTCCTGGCATGCCTTGGGCCTCTCATTTGGGATTTCCCACTCGCTGAGCCTCCCCTCTCTGGGCTTTCTATTCACTGGGCCTCTACTTTTCAGGCCTGCCACTCAGTTGGCCTCCAAATCACTTGGCTTCCCACACACTGAGCCTGCCACTCTAAGTCTTCCACTCTGAAACTCCATTCTCTGGGCCGCCCACTGACTTGGCCTCCCAAGCTCAGGCTCCCACACTATCATCCTCAACTCTCTGGGCCTCTACAGTCTGGGTCTCCTATTCACAGGGCTTTCCAGTCTCTGGGACTCCCATTCTTCATGTCTCCCACTCTGAGACTTCCCCTCTGAGCCTCCCACACACTGGGTTTCCCGCTCTCCTAGCATCCTGCCCTCTCAGACTCCTGCCTCCTCATTTACTCCTTGCACCTCTTGCTCACTCAACATCTAATCCTCAACTCCTATTCTGTCTCCAAGCCTCTTGGCTTCCCTCTCAGCCTCCAAATATCAGACTCCCACTGTCTCACCCTTCCACTCTCTGGGCCTCCAAATATTGGTTTCCAGTCTTTGGCATCCCACTGTTTGGGCTTGCACTTTCTTGGCCTCTCACTCTCTGGACTTCACACTCTCTCAGCCCCACACTGGCTTGGCATTCCACTTTCTGGCCTCCCACTAATTGAATCTCTGTTCTCTGGCCCTTCTACTCAGCCTCTGTTCTCTTGGCCTCTAACTCTGTCTTCTCACACACTGGACCTCACATTCTGGGCATCCCACTCTCTTGGCCTCCACTCCATGGGCCTCCCACTATGGGGGCTACCATTTTCTGAACCTCCCATGCATTGGGCCACCCATTCACTTGGCTTCTTGCTCACTTGGCCTCCCACTCCCTGGGCCTCTTATTGTCTCAGCTTCCTCTCTCAGGGACTCCCATTCTCTCAGTCTCCACTCTCTGGGCCTCCCACTTTGGACCTTCCACTCAGCCTCTAGCTCTCAGCATTGAGAGCCTGGGCCTCCCCCTCCCTGGTTGTCCCATTCTTTTATCCTCATAATCTCTGGGCCTCTCACTCTCTCAGCCTTCAATCTGCAAATCTGGGACACCAACTCCCTCAGCCTCCACTTTTTTGGCCTTCCACTCACCCAGCCTCTGCTCCCTAGGTCTGTAATCCCTGGGCTTCCTATTCTCACAATACCTGGGCCTTCAACTCTCTGCATCTCCTAAAACTGGCCTCCTACTCTTGATCTCCTACTCAGGGCTTACACTTAATGGGCCTCCACTATCTGGATCTTGACTTGCTGGGTCTCCATGATAGACCTTCCATTTCCTCAGCCTCCATCTCTCAGCATGCTGCTCTCTGCCTCTCCTCTACTGACCTCCCAGTCACAGCCTCCTCTTCCTGGACTTCTCCTTTACTCACCTTCCTATTAACAATGAACAAATGTCCTTGCCAATCTACCTCCTGCCCCACCACGCCCCACTCCACCCCCATGCCTCCAACTCTTACAGCTTCCAATCCAGCTTCTATTCCCTGGGCAGCTCCCTCACCCAGCTTCCTATTTATTACCAACCTCCACATCTCTAGGCCACTATCTTCCTCAGTCTCCACTCTTCCATCCTTGAAAAATCAGCCTTTCTCATCCTCCACTCTTGGCTTCCCACATCTCCAGCCTCCATCCTGTTGGCCTGTAATCTCTGGGCTACTATTCTCTTGACCTCCCAGGCTGTGGGCCTCCACTCTCTGCCCAATGTGGCTTTCCTAATACTTGTCTCTCACTTTATCTCCTGCTTACTTGGCATCTACTATCTGTGCCTTGACTTGCTGAACCTCCATGCTAGGCCTCCCGTTTTTTCAGCCTCCATTTCTCTCTGCATCTTTCTCTCTCTGCCTCTACTACAATGACCTCCTAGACACAGCCTCCTCTCCCTTTGCCTCTCCTTCAGTCAGCTTCCCATTAATGACCTTCAGATGTCTGCGCCTCCCACTCCTTCAGCCTCCACTCCAGATGCCTCCCATTCTGGGCTCCCATCTTTCCCAGCATCCACTCTCACAGCTGTCAAGTATCAGCCTCCAAATCACCCTGCATTCAACCCCTGAGCCTAGACTCTCCAAGCCTCCTATTCTCTCAGCCTCAAACTTTCTGGGCCTCCACTCTCTGTACCTCCTAATATTTGCCTCCCACTTTTGATATCTCTATCTGGGCCTCCACTATTTAGGCCTGCAACAACTGGCCTCCTACTCCATAGACCTCAAACTCACTCAGCGTCCGTGCATGGGACCTGCCCTCCTGAACCTACCACTGTGCCTCCAACTGCCTGGGACTCCTAGGCGATGGTTCTGTGCTCTCTGGGCCTCCCACTCGTCCTGTAACTCTGTTGCCCGCTTGCGGGGCCTCCCACTGTCAGTCTCCCATTCTCTCAGCCACCACTCTCCGGGCCTCTACTCTCCAAGCCCTTCACTTGCTGGGCCTTTATTGTGTTGGAGACAGTGCTATGAGACCTGAACAAGACATAGCTGCATAATGTCTTTACTGCAACAGAAAGGTGAAGCCCTTCAGAAATACATACAACGACTGAAAGCATTTATTGACACTTCTAGTGAATAAAAAGAGTCAGCAGCTGCCCTCTTTCTTAACAATGGCTGATTTGGGGAACCAGCACCTTTTTGTGGCTTTTCCTTAACTCCAGCAGAGGAGTACAAAACAGTAGTAAAACAATGCAAGAACAGTGGTCCTCCAAGAAAGATGAAATACGTCAACCTCTTATTTTTCAATAGGAAAAAAAAAAAAAACAACCTTGGTACAAACTCAGGATGAAACTATAAAAGAGCCTGTGAGTAATAGAAGGTTGAAGTACCTATCTTACAATTATGTTCTCTCATTAGAGTGAATATATTATGGCTGGGATTTGGGACAAAACACTAGGGAAAGGAGTTGGGAAACTGAAAAAAAAAAAAAAAGGAAAGAAAAGAAAAAAAACACCTTGATAGAACAATTAAAATTTGCCACACAAAGGAATTAATCCTGTCCAGAATGAAGTTCCTGGAAAGCAGCACGGTGAGATGTTTCATACAAACTACTACAAGAAAGAAGTCCCAAGTCAGGAAGGCACCACGAAGTGAATGCTGAAGACTGCAGAAAACAGCACGTCACACTGTCTGCTCTGTGGTGAATGATACAGGTGAGGGGATGTGCAGTGGTAGCCAATGGAGGTAGGAAGGGAAAAACAAAATGTATCAGCAGCAGTGTCAGCTCTGATCCTCCTGGCAGTGAGCACTGCTGTTGTGCTGCAGTGTGAGGATGGATTCAGACTAGGGAGGAAAAAAGAGCATTAGTGATTGTGAGTACACAAGTCAGTGTGAAGTGTGTGCCCAACCCCAGCAGTATTAGGGAAAAAAAAGAAAAGGAAAAAAAAAAAAAAAGCAATATGGAAATTAGAATGGAAATATGGAAATTAAATCTCAGAAGATATGGCAACTATGGACTTCTAGCAAGTGCATGCAGGACACTCTTCAGAAGGACAGGAGAGTACTCCAAGGAGGATGTAGGAAACTCCAAGATGTGGGAAAGCTCCCAGCAGAGCAGGTCTGAAGGAGGAGACACAGGGCCCTCATCTTTATGTACAGGTGTTTCTGTGGAGATGTAAAAAATGAACATTTCCTATTGCCTACAGAGATACTCTTGGAAATAGGGTTAATGGCAAACACGTTCCTGTGCTGCACATGTCCACAGTGTCCCTTTCACTCACACTCAGGACCCCTTTGGGGACTCCTTCCTGCAATGCTGTTTGGGTTGTCTTCAGCACCTGCAGCATTTCACAGGAAAAAACAATTTCTTGGCAGAGAAGAGGTCCAGGGTCTGCACAGGTCCTGGCTGAATGTGAATAAAAGAAGGATAAAAGTATAATCAGAAGCTTTAAAAAATGTTAAGAGTGTGTTGCCAAGCAAAAGCTAAATTTAACAGAAATGTAAGGGAAGAGAAAGATGTGCAAAGAAGCCTGACAGCCCAGTGACACCCAGCTGCAGAAGAAACAGGAGTAACATAAACAGATGCTAGACCTAATGTGAAGCACTAAGGTCTACAGACCCCAACAAAGAGCAGATGAACTCATTCTCTTTGAATTGTATTGCCAAAATGAAGACCTGGTCTTCACATGACAGGAGCGCTAAGAAAAATGCAGTGGTTGTTGAGACAGAAAAGACTCCTCTTTTGGCCTCATCATCCACTGAGACTCCTTTTGCTTCAGCCATGAGTGCTGACATGGGAGAGGGGAGCTGTGCACTGCCCACCGTGCGGGTACCAGCAGCCCCTGGGACCCCCACCCCTAACACACGGGACCTCGGCTTGCTCAGTGAGCAGATGCGGCCACCGCTGCCCCAGGAATGGGGCACAGAGTGGCAGCCTGCTGAGCCCCGCGGAAGCAGCACCTTGGAAATGTTTTACAGGGGAAGACTGAGTGTTTCATCAGCTTCCAGCAGGAAGACAGAGAAAGCCCTCAGAAGTGGGTGTTCTTCCTCGGGAAGCTGGGCCAGAGGAGGAGCCCGGTGAGGCAGCCAAGTCTGCGGACAAGACACAACCAGAACTCATTAACTCACCGCTGTGGTGCTGCTGCTGCCTCCAGGGAGACCACACAGCAGCACAGAGCACCCCAGAGACTAATTGAACACGGTTAATTATTAGGTGGTTCAGGATATATTTGCATTTCTTTATTGTGTTTTTGTTGGTTGTTGTAGTTATTTTTGGCTGAGGAAACTCTAACTTACGGGACCTTTGAGAAGAGGCATTCGGAAGGGTCTCTTGTGTCACCCAGGGGTTGGGGTGACACATGGCTTTGCCACCCCCCTCACCTCCAAGCCCTTTTGCTGCCTGCTGACATGGGGGAAGAGCCCTGAGGGCTTTTCAGGATGGCAATCCTCCCCTGGTACCCGCTCTTACAAAAGTACATCACAAAATAAATGAGCCCCATGCCTCAATCAACAGACCGGAGATAGATTTCTGCTGGAATCTACACAATCTGAAACCTGAAAGAAATAATGATTTATTTAGTTAATGAAGGCTGGCAGCAGAATCGCAACCCCCTCAAATACCAGCCTCCAAGTACGGACATCGAGCTCTAGATTTAGCTGGCCTAAGACACTGTTAGCTGGAAATCTGCTTAGAAACACCACCTTTGTGAACGTGGGTTGGTTCATGCCTTTGCACCAAGACCTGCTTGCTGTTGTGGGTTTACATAGAGGAGCTGAAGTACGAGGCGCGATTTAGTATCATGGTATAACCAGTATAACCACATCAAAGGCAACAGAGAGACACTGACTTCCAGTGGAGGATGCATTCATGTGATTGCCATTTGCCTGAGATTGTGAGATTATAGGAACACTGAAATTTAAAGCGAAAGGGGGTGCAAATTAAGCAGGCTGAAGCGATGGGAAATGCTTGCATTTGTCTTCATGAAGCCAGCACGCAGAGGAGTTTTGTTCCAAACTATCTGGAATTTTTAAGCCATTTCTCCTGAGTATTTCACCCACACTCTCACTAACCTGGCACAAGCTCTGAGCACTGAGAACAAGGGATCCGCTCCGCAGGGATTAAATTCCTGGCAGCCGAATTCATATGCGGTGCAACTCTTCAGACATTAGGGGTGCTCTCCCCAGGGATAAAATTGGCCAACGGCATCTGTATCCAGCCTGGATGAGCAGGAACGGCTTCCTTGACTTGCAGAGCTGATTTGTGCCAGCTCCAAATTTGGCCTTGTGTCTTTCTCTTTGTTCTGTGTATAGTTAAATAGACAAGATGAAAAAGCCATGACTAATTAGACTGTTAAATTAAACTGCTTTAAATTTATTTTATGTGATGCATAAAGTTCATAAAAAGAGGTACCCAGAGTAGTATCAGTGACCTTTCTCCAGAAGCTGCAGTCCACCCGGATGCTTTTTTGAACCAATTGGCTGAAAACTCATGGATTTCTTAACACCTTTTATTCCCTCTCTGCCACTTTCAAACCTGAAGGATTTATTTTTATCAGTCCCTCACCCACATAATGACTTTAAAATTCCTTAGGTTCATACCTTAAAATATAGCTGGGAATTAGAAGTAATGCCAATTAACAAGTCAAGGCTCAAAGGCACTGATGGAGTTAGCTTGTACTTCTCCCTGGAAAACTGTCATAAGTATATATAAGAATCTGCACACCTCAGGATTTCAGTTTGGAGCTCTCTGCCTGTTTGAAGGAGCCTTCTCAATGATGTTTGCAGCCTTGCCACCACCGCAGTGCCATCAGGCTGGGCAGCCCTGACCAGAGGGTTAGTGACCAACCCATCCTGTCCCAAAGAACCTTCCCCAGCAGCTGCCTCCCCTCACCCCCGTTTGGATGGGCTTGGCTGGCGTGTCTGCATTTGGACCCACAGGCCTGCCCTCACCACACCAAAAAGGCAGTTTATATGCTCCAGGCATTAGCCGATTCCTGGATCTGTAAGCCCTGACTTTCAAGACAGGCAAAACCCCCTTATTTGATATGCAGGCGTTACTCCCACTCCCATTTACCAGGCACGCACATGAAAGGCGATTTGGTTAGACCTCGTGAGCCTCCGCTCCGGGATTTGGCACATTGCGGAGACCTGACTTTAGTTCCCAGGTCTGTCCGTGTCTTCAGGCAAGTTATTTCACTTCCCCCAATTCAGTTTCCCTGTCAGTAGCAAAGTGGTGTTCGCAATATAAAGCAGCACGCTCTCCCTCCAGCTACGGAGCCTTGTTTGTCTTACTGGAAATGCCGCTTTTGCCCTTCAGGGTCCCTTGTGAGGTGGGATGGGGGAACTGGAGAGACAAAGAGTAAATCGAGTCATTTGGGGAGAGGGACTCACTTGAGAATTTTGTCAGGTGAGCAAGTTTTCTTTTTGTTACCACGAGCTACTTGCATGATCTTATTACCAACACCTTTGCTGTCAAAATGACTGTCCCTATTTCACACTTCATTGGAAGCGATACCGTTTATTTACATCCCAATTCCAGGTTTAGGCTTTCTGTGCATATGTTATCCCCATCAGCCGAGCCCCAGTGGCCAACCCAGCCTGCATGAAAACCTGCCTGCACGTACCTCCTGAGAGAGCTGCTGGGAGCAGAGCTCGGCCCTCTCCAACCCCAGCGGTGACCGAGTGGTGGTGTGAGATCTCCTCGTACCCTCTGAGCCCTTGTTCCTGCTGCCCGGTGCTCGCTTGGGCAGGGCTGTGTCCTCGCGGTGCTGGGACGAGGCACAGCAGCTTGGCACAGTTCAGCTTTTCTTTTCATGCCTGAGGAAGAAAACCAGGGAGGTTAGATGGCGTTTTGGAAGGCTTAAGTTGTATATTGTGGCTGTGGCATCCCCAGTTCCGCGCTGCACTTCCCTGCTTCATACTGCTGTATTCAGGAGCGATGTATTTTCAGCAAAGGTGTGAATATCGCTCCCTTTGCAGCTAATCCTGACACGCCAGCGGCCCACAAACACTGTATTGCTAAGCAACACTTGACAAAATCCGTGCCAGGTTGTGTCGGTCCCTTTTGATGTTTCACAGAAGCATTGTCATTTCCATCTCTGGCATTGTTTCCAGCATTTTGGGTGTCAGTGTTCCTGAAAACCATCACAGAAAGGATGTTTATTGAACTGTCAGAGGGTGAATGATTGACACTAGGCACAAGTACTTTTCATGTTCAGGTTTTGGCATGCCACAATTGGATTATTTCCTGATAAATGCCATCCAATTCTACCAGATGGACCACTGAGAGATATGCCAACCTGTGTGAGAAATGGAGTAGATACTCAGTGCCACTTATTGGTAGATGTGTGCTTCTCCAGCCTATCCTTTTGTGTAGCTGCAGGGTATTTTACTGAAGCAGTGGCTTTTGTGATGCTCATAATTAGAACAGCAAGGCAATTTTCATCGTGGGAAAGGGGAGATTTCGATGCCCAAATTTGATTTCCTTCACCTGACTGCGGACGTGTGTTACCTGTTCCTCTCCTATCAGATTTAATGTGTGCTCTGTGACTTGAGCAGTAGAGAGCTGTGGATTTTGAAAGTCGGGTATTTCACATATATAAATATTTTCAATAAACCAATCCTCTGCCTTCCCGTTCATCTATTCCTAATGGCTCATTTACAGATCCAAATGCAACACAAGGATTGTGGGGCAGGTAGAACATCTACACGTACCTTCCAAAGTTTATTAAACAGCTGAACTCACTTCGCTGGTGCTCAGCCAGGGAGCGGGTGGTTATCTGTGCTCTCGGGATGCAGGAGTGGCAAGAGGCAGCAGGAGGGGCTGACGCAAGCCGGGGATGGATGTCAGCAGGGGGGTGGTAGGTTGAGGCTGCCAAATCGTCTCTGGAGCTGTTTGGGGTGTGTGGGGAAGAGGGACTGAGTACGAAGAGCCTTCCCATTGCTGCTGCTGCCTATGCTGAGCAGAGCAGGGAAGGCAGCCCCCCCTCGCACCCCCTTCCTCAGGTGCTGGGTGAGGAATTGCCGCTGGGCGCAGGAGCTTTGCTTTACTTGAGCTAGGTTTTGCTGGGTGTTGGGGGGGAGGAGGGGGAAGTTGCCTTCTGTTTGCTTGGAGTGACATGGGGTGAAATCCCTAATTCTGGAGGATGGGAAGTCACAGGTCCATGCAAATACATTTTTTTCTGTCTGAACTGACCCAGTAGCGAGACAAAAGAAACATTAAGTTATCTATTCCTGTACTCCTCGGCACTTTAATATATACATAAAAAGCAGAGCCTTTGTACTATACCTAATGAGCAGAAGTGAATAATGTGGTATAATTAGCTTCCCTTTCTCAGCCTGCTCTCTCAGATATCTCAGCACACTTCTGACAACAGCATGGTACAAGTGGTGACTGGTGCCTACATTTTAGATTTACCATCACTTCATTGTTCTGCGCTAACACATTTTTCATCTTTGCCATTATGAGGGCCTTCCTCCGCCGTACTTATTTCTGCATTTTAGCCGTTGGCTTAGTCACTGCCAGCTCAAGTGAAACACAGCTCAGGCAGAAGCGTCGGAGTGGGGAGGCTGTTATTGCACCGGCCCCTCCCCAGAGACCTGTGGTCAAGCCCCTGGGTGCGCGCACGCACACACGTCTCAAAGTGTGTCTGACCGACAGCTCGGCCCTGCTGTCACCTAAAAATAACACGTGGAACAACAGGCAGTGCTTTTTGGCTGGCCTTGGTTAACTAAGGCCTTGATCTTGCAATGGTTTCCACATCGGCCAATGTCTGTGTCTCACCAGGGATCTCAGAGCTGCCAATTCCCGAAGTTCACAAAACACACAGAAAAAAAAAAAATATATATATATATATACAAAATAATATAGCTTTATGCATCCTCCTACTCTTCCAGAGCAAAGCTCCGAATACCAGTCTTTTTTGTTTTGCTGCTCCTGCGAAAGGGAGTCGAGAGGCAAAGTGATTATGCAGGGCTTTAAAAAACAGACAGATCAAACAACTCCAGCTCCCAAAAAAAACACCCTGTAAAATGATGTTACTGGGGTTACTTCCAAGAAAGTAACTAAAATTTTTACTGCAGATTTGTTAGTAAGCTTGTAAATCAATTCAAATCCAACGCTGTTTAAGAATCTGTTATGCACAGATGCAGTAAAATGAAACACATGCAGGTAATGCCGCTGGTGCTGAGAACTTCAGAATTTCCTTAAAGTAATAACTTTAATTCAGTTCTTTCTGGCATAAACTTTTTCATCCCATTATGTCAAAAACTGTATTATCCATCCATTTGTCTGTCAGAACTATTCCCCGCGGGCCCATATACCAGTGGTTCTTCTATTCTAAACCTCCCCATTACATCCTGCTATCAAGAGTCACAATTTTCAGTGAAAGTCTCTTGTGACTTTTGACAATGTTTTACAGTGAACTAGACCAGGAAGCTCAGAGTTAAAGGAAATCTTCCATTCTGGCAATGAATATGTAATAGGCATTACACTGTGCAGTATACCAAAAATGTAAGGTTCATTAAGTCTTTCAAAGGCAAGAACTTCCATGTAGCTTTGAATGAACCTGTCTTTGCGATGGCATTAGCAAATGATATTTGGGGCTAGGAAATATTAATACTACACATTAAGGAACGAATTTGTTTAAATGTTCTGTGGCTCTGCGTGGATGCAGACGATCCAGGAATAAATAAAAAGTGAATAGTTGTCCAACTTTATATGTAAATTGTCTTCGGCTTATATGCATAAGAATGCTCTTTGCTACTAAATTCCTTCATATTAACAAGTGGGAGTGTAACTAATATATAAAATAAAGTCATTCTCTTTAATGAGAATGCTAAATATTTTAGAGAAATGCACAGCTATGAAATATTGTCAAGGGCATTTTTATACTTAAGTTTAAGAACACTTATGACTTAACTGTTGAATAATTTAACACATTCAGCCTTGAAGTACTATTTATGCATGTTTTTTAATGTTCATACTTATGTTGGCTTTTCTTTGCTAAGGATTTAGGACCTTTGATTTCTGTTTATAAAATTTACATCTTTAATCTCCCAGCTCTGTGCATTTCCCTACTTGACTCCTGCAACAATATAGGCGAAAAACGCTGAGAGGAAAATGGAGCTGAAAGCCTTGTGCAGCTTGGAACGGGGATTTTAGCAAGCGTAAGGACAGATTTTAAGGAAATGAGCTCCAAGTAGAAAACCTCTATAAACATCAGCCACCTGTACGGCTCGGGTGGAGGATTTGCAAACGAGCTTGAGAGCTTTCTCCGGTAGGTAGGCGAAGAAAGCCCCACCAGCGCCCCAGCCGTGACTTGCATCACATCAGCCCTTTGTGGGGAGCCCCAGGGCATGCCCGGGGGGTGACGGGGAAATTCCCCGCAGGGCTCCTTGCGTGGGCAGGGGGACACAGCTGGCCTGGGGGATGCCCCTTTCCCCAGTAGGCGCCTGGCTCTCTCCCACCACCGCCTGCACTGAGGCATGGGGGCAGCTCTGAGCGCTTTGCGAACGTTAGCTTGAAAGCTAAACTACATTGGCACCCAAAATGTTGGGGGTGATTTGGCTGACCACCCCGGGCGAAAGTTCTGCTGCGATATCGCATGAGATTCGCCCTGGGATAAACAAAAACATCGACCGAAACTGTTTACAGTGTATCTTGTCGCCTTTCATTACTGCATTTTGCAACACGCTGATGCTTCGTGACACGGCAGATGTAACTCGACGTGTCATACATCGAGCAGCGACTTTCAGGAATTTCTGAGACACATTTCTTTCAAAAAGCGGCGTCTCGGCCCAGCAGCTGGACTGCGAGTGCATTTAAACCGAGGCTGGAGGAGCTGGGCTACGATGCAAAGAGCATTGCACATGGAATATTTGGTCTGACTTTTTGTCTGTATTTTATATGCTACAAGCCATAGGCAGGGAAATGGACAGATCATCTAGCACGATGGATGAGCTGCTGCCAAGCCGATGTTACTGTATAGCTATGGGCCCCTCAGTACCCATTCTGCCTCTGATAGTCATCACTTGCCAGTGTCCAAATGGATTATATATATCTGGCATGTTTATGGTATAAAGGAAGATGAATCTGAATATCTGCGAACCTTGGGCTCACAGGATGATGCATTTGGAAGGGAAAGCAAGTTTTTCAAGGGCAAAAAAAGAAAAAAGAAAAAAAAAAAAAGCTGTTAGGGTTTTATCAAAGGTTATTAACCTAACACCTCCTCGCATCAGGCTGCACTACCACAACATGAAGAGATCACTTAGCTGGGCGGACAGAAGGAGAGTGCTAGGATTAAGAGCAAGAGCCACCACATATTTGAGTGCAGGGACGTCTTTCAAGCTGGAAACCGTACGTGGTGGCCACTAGCACAGCGAGCTGAGTAATTTCTTCAGTGCTGATGTTGATTCAGACAAGCAGATCGGCTGGAGTAGTCAGAGGGAGCTGGTCTCATGGTGTTCATAATGTCGGGGCTGGTCAGGGCTGAGCAGGAGACCCTGGAAGAAGGAGAGCTGGGGGTGGCAGCCTGCCCTGCAAAGGACACTTGAAAGAGGCGTCCTGCTGAGCAGAAACGGCTGCTGGGGCACATCAGCCTGCCCCCATGAGTACCTCAGGAGCGGCTGCTTTCCAGGGCACGGGCACTCCGTGCCTGGAGAGGCAAAGTGAAGAAGTCTGGACAACTAACAGGGCCATGAGATACGGGATGTTGTAGGGTGAGGAGGAGAAAACTATTCCCTTGCAGCCCTGGACCAGATCCTCCAGCAGTGGCGATGGGGGGGCTCGGCACTGAGCCCACCTGCACCAGCTCAGCATCCCTGAAATGTAAGTATGGCCCCGCTGGGGTCTTTAACTCGGCACCGCTGTCAACACTGTCTTTGCATCCTGGGAAGGAGATACCTAATTTGCTCAGAATAACCGCTTGCACTCTGCCTTCACTTTCTGACAGACCTGAACAAGGAGGTAATTTTGTTCCACAAAAGCAGCATTAAACAAAAATTTGTAAATAAATTGAGAGAGAATTGGAGAGTGAAAACACTCGTCATCTTCCTTAAATTAAGCAACTCAGCGTGTGTCCTTGGGATATCGGCAAAGGGATCCAGAAATCTCAACGGGAAGTCAAGATTTACAAGAGGAATTCAGGAAGAAATAAGTGCTGCAGCTGTAATGCACAAACTCACAATCTTCCCAGGCCTCGCTCCTTTAAAAAACACCAAAACCTCTGGGTCCTGTAGCAGCTTCAAGGACCTCCTTCCTTAGAGTGCCTCCTGTAAAGCTTTATTTCCTTTTGAAGCCTGCTTTCTATTTTATTCTGGTTTTGGTGGTGTTTTGTTTTTTTTTTGTTGTTGTTGTTAAGAATATATTTAGGTAGGAACTGGCCTTTACATCCACAGACACCGCGGCTATCAGTCAATCTATCAGTAAACCGCTCATGAAGTTCACTAGACAAAGGGTTAGCACAGCTAGTACCACAATAATGTAGAAACAGAAATATTACAAAGTAAAGGCTTATAAAATAATAAAAATTCTACTTAGTTCAGATACCTCCCAGTGCCTTTGGCAAAATACCTTAAGCATTCCACATAAGGCGGGCATTGTCTTTATAAGATGGCACCTCATAAAATGGTATTAAATATCACCAACGGGGCTTCATATTTCATCCAGCAGGGTTTAGGCCAGACATGTTCTATATCACACATTATTAGAATGACATCTGCTTTGCAAGTTGTGTACCCAGGAGCATACCTTGATAACTCATTTCAGCACTCATTCTCGAGGCTTCTGTGGCTTCGTAATACCTAATATGTTTAACTCATTTTGAACAGAAGTCTAAAGCCTGTCGTGGCCCTCTGGCCAAAACTGTAGCTGTCAGGCAACGGAGCCAGCTATCAAACATTACTCATTTATCATTAGTGGTGATGCAGCTGTACAGAGAAATGTACCCACTGAAGTGAAGGGCTGTCAATTGTTCCCTGTATAATACTCCTCTTCTCAACAGGGCATTTCTCCATGGATGTATAGCTAGTGCACTTCACTACTTCCCCATAGCACAGAATTTATAGTAGCAAGGAAATGGGTAACATATTTTCATTTAAATGGGTCTGCCACAAGACGAATAAAGCAATCATCAATAGAATCTATACGCAGAGAGATGCGCCGCGCTGTTTATAAACATCACACATAGGCGTGTGTATGTATAGGTGTGTGGATGCGTGTGTGCACACATGCACATGCGGTGTTTATAAATAAGCTCTCTAGATCTGTATCGGTATTTAAAAACTGGCGCATGTTCAGTATTAAGGGCTCCGCTTCCTCTTCGCTCACCGTTTCCATAAGAAGACTGGAATGTGCAATTTAGGCTTCAAATTTCCATGTCTATTCTGCTTACAAAACTCAAACACACGCTACCTTGAACTTCGCTATCCTCAACTCTGCTCCCCAGGGAAGAAAGCAGCCAGATTAAATCTATATGAGAGATCTCCTGACTGCAGACACTGCTGCCTTTATTCACAAAGGCAAAGCGCAGCAATGGTCTGGGAAAGCACCACAGTTAAGATAGTATCTCAGGCTCCTTTGAACCACTGCTGCATGCAAATATTTGTACACACCATTATGAAGGAAGTGTGGCACAAGTCCCTGCATTTTCACTTATCTCCACGCACGCGAGATACGGAGGAGGGAGACAGACTCCGGTGGCAAAGAGCACAGCGCCGGCACCCGCGGCTGCCTGCCTGCTCACCCAGCGGGGCTTCTCCTCTGCAGCCCGAAAAGGCCAGAGGGAACTTGCCCGTTGCTTTCAAGGCATTCACACAGCTGCGAAGATTTCAAAAGCACGCACTTAAAATCAGGAATCCAAATCCATTCCCAGTGGCCAAATGGAACATAACTGCTACTTGTGTCTTAAATTCTCTTCTCTGTCCACTTACGCCCAAGTTGCTGGAAAACGGAGATGGTCATGATGCCCTGTGCCCGCGACATGGTTTCAGATCTTTTGAGCAAGAAGCGACTTCAAACATCAGTCCCGTGAGCTGTGTGCTTCTCAGCAGGTATTATGCAAAGCCTTGATTTTTCACCCAAATTGCTACCATCCCAGATTCTCCCCAGCTACTTTGCTGACAACTTTGCGAGCTTTCTCCAGAGAGCTTCAGAAAAGCTTTCTGCCCAACGTGGTGCAAATAAGGGACAGTAACTGTCATGCTTTTGGTCTCGTTGTGCAAAATCCCCATGAATTCCACCACAAGAAATGCCACCTGGTTAACAAATCAGCAACTAAACAACTTTCTATGCATCATTACACATCTCTGGAACGCTTACCAGGTAGGTATAGAAACCCAGTGACCAAAACACAGCTGTACTTCAGTGCTGTCCCATGTTTAAACACGGTTGCTGGCATCAACGCGATTCTCACCCATAACAGGATGAGTAATATGAAAGGGGAGGAAGCCTGCAGCCCTGAATGCTGCAGACACCATGGGATTGCTTCTGGGGAAAGCTCCTTTCCACCGGGAACCAGCCAGCTGTAGACACAGGCAAAGCTGGAGTTGCCTGGGGCAGTAGTCTCTTGAAGGGATGCCGCTGGGAAGGGGAGTCCGAGTCCCACAGCCTACTTTGTTTATGCTCAGGATCATTTTTTTCTCTTCTTCCCCACTTCTGAGCACGACTTACATGCCATGGCGCAGAGACTGCCCACTGCCTACCCCTTCCACCCTGGCCCCGGAGCAGAAAGCTTTGCATTGCTTTGGAAATACAAGCACATTTCATGCACAGCTGAAAATGAACACAGCAGAAAGGAAGATGATGAATGACAAACTTTTCCTGGCAGATGTGAGCTATAAAAAAGATCATGATGTGGTAAAACAAGTTTAACCAATGGGGTTTGCCAGAAACGCAGTGAAACAGGCTTCCAGCGTAAAAATGAAAATGACACCACCAGATTCATAAAAGGAAAAAAAAAAAAAAAAAAACTGAGCCTATCAAACAAGCAGCAACTTGGGATGCAGTGGGACAGTGGGATATGAAGAAAAGTGGAAACATGAAACCACCCTCTTCTGTTTGTGTGATTTCCTTCATTCATAGCCTGTGTCTGGGCTGGGGCTCATCGTGTGCCAGGGAGCAGGACCACAGCTGCTGAGCCTCTCTCTTTGACCTGATCTGATATTATCTGTGTTTCCAGCCACCCTTGGAGCCTCACGTTCTCATGTTACCACGGGTCTGTACCTACTGCTCTGGCCCACAATAAACCTAGACACATTTGCGTTCACTCATTAGCTTCCTTATTTAATCTGTGTATGTGCAGAAGAGCACTGAGAGGAGGTAGTAAATGGTGGTTTCAGTAGCTGCATTTTATTGCTAAATCAACAAAACCCACCACTTGAACATGGCCCCTTCTTCTTGTTTTCAGCCGAACCCTGGACTGAATCCATCTTTCCAAGTCGGGATATACATGACTGCATAAAATCCCAGGAGCCTCTCCTCAAAATAGCCACAGGGGTTTGCAAACAAGTCGCACCGAACATCCACTTCACCCATTCCCCCAGGGCTGAGCAAGCTCTCTCTGCAACGCTCCCAGCTGCTTTTTGCTCAGAGGGTAGCGAGGCCAGAGCACAGACCTTTAGAAACATACTACAGCTAGACCATGTAGGAAAATTACTGACTTCTAAAAAGTCATTTTTGTAACATTACATGCTAGTAGAAATTACAGGTTCAGTTTTGACTACCAAGTTAAGCAGGGGCTGGGGAAGCAAGCTGTCAGCCCACACAGGAAACAGCCACAGCTGAGGTCTCTGTGCTAAATTGTATGCCAGGCTGCAGAGGTCAGAAACTGCTGCTGGAAGAAGACTGTCTCTCTCGGGGATGTGCACCTTCCTCAGGTACTGAAGGATAATTTCTCCGTCGTGTCCTGGAAGGAAAATGTGAATGGTAAAGGAGCTTCCTCTGCAATGCTGAGGCTGGCAGGGTGAGAACAGGCTCCTGCCCCTTGTGGAGGGGTGGTTCATGTGGTTAGCAAGACAACGTGTGCCGAATCTCCCCCAAAAGGGGAGAGAGGAAACCTGTTCGATGCCCACCCACAGGACGTCTGGGAGTCTTATGCTTCCTCCTAATTCTCCCAAGCAAAGTGCCAGTGAGCGCTGCTGCTCACACACGGGTGGCTGTGTCTCACTGCAGTTATCTGTGCTTACTGCTTTCATTCAGGTCCAAGCACAGCACCGTGCCCTGCAGCATCGGGCCTTATGTTGTCCTCTTGGATGCTTTTTCCACCGTGCTGTAGGTGACAGTGTGGCTACGAACCAGCGTGAGCATGCAGCTACGCTCACCGCTTGTGTGCGCACTGATTCATACGTGATTAAAGCAGTGTCTGGGCAAGGAGAGCTGAATTCAGACAGCTTCGGCTGACTAATTTCAAAATGAACATATTCTTATTATTGCACTGTGGCTTTTTAAGGTTACGTTATTTCCTACAGGAGACCCGTCCTTCCCATCCTTGCTCTCCTTGCGCCCCAGATGCCTTCCTCTCTCCAGACTGTTCTGTGTCACCTCCTCTTCTTCCGGGGGGAACGTGGTACCTGCAACTGCGTGGGAGCAGCCGGGAAGCAGCGAGCAAAGGGGCAGCAGGAAGGCTGTGTCCACGCTGTGCTTGCCCTGCCCCAGCCCTGCAGAAACCCCCTCCTGTGCTGGGTTTCTGTGCGAGTCTCGCTGTCTGCTGCGTGGGGTCAGCGTTGGTTCGGAACACGCCTCAGTGCGCCGCTCCTTCCCACAGCTCTTCGAGGTCTGCATTACGATGCAGTTGGTGAGTCATGCACAGATTAGTCACGGAAGAGATTTATTCTTGTCTACAGAAAGTCCAGCGTGAGTAAGGACGATGTGAGGTTGGCACCAGCTTGTTTCGGTTCTGGCCGCTGCCACAGGTGACTTTTGCCTCCTGTGCCCAGGTGTGCGGCTCCGACTGGCGGGGCAGGCAGAGCGCGCGTCCAACCTCATGACCTTCTGCCGAAACCAAAGACTTCATCACAGCCAGCTCGGGATGGGACCAGCTCGTCCGGGATGCCCCTCTACAGGCCAGACACTGAACAGACTCCCAGTGATTACGGACCTTTGCTGGGCCACACCACTGATGAGTGGAAAGGCCCAAGTCCTGGTGAAGCCTCCAACCAAAGCGTACTGGAAAACAATAATTTGGATGAGCCCTTCATTGAGGCTGGTAGCAAAATGCTCCTGCAAGGCTAGAGTTTTACTCTGTAGCGATGTAATTACGCAGGTAGCTAATTTCCCTATAAATCTACCAGCCACAGAGCAGGTACTCTCTAAATTACCCATGGACATTTTTAACTGCAAAAATTGCTTTTTTTTTGATTCCATAGGGACAAATACAATGTCCAGCAGTAACAACACATTTCTGACTGGGAAACTCTCTGGCATTCAGTTGCCATAATCGTAACATTTAGCTAATTATTATTTTATTTTTTTTACATTCTGAATGTAAGTTGTAACTGCTGACTGCAGTGGTAGTCACAGGTCTGCAGGACTCTTACCCAGAACCTGAGCTTCTGAAACGAGGAAATGTTTTCATTCATATTTTAAAATTCCATTCATTAACAGGTGTATATGGTTTGACTTCTTCAAAGTATGCTGCAGACACAGCCTAATAAATCTCCATGACACCTCACTGCATCTCCATTTTATAGATGTGGTGATTCGAATATATCCAAGTGAAATGACTTGCCCAAGGCTAATGAAGGAATCAATGTCAGAGACAGGATTAAAAGTAGAAAAATTCCTGGCCCCCAGTCTCATAACCTAACTATGGTCTGCATTTCACTCATATGAAAACAGGAAAGGGAAACACATCTATTTTGAATATTGTGAAAAGTAGTTCATAGCAGATGGGCAGCCTGATGTTATAAAATTGCTTTACCTTGTCATAAAATATCAATAATACACAGGATGTGGTTCTTGTCCAAGACTATAGCAAGGTGTGAACGGCACAGAATGTGTCACTGGTGGCTTGTAGAGCGGCAGAGGTTGCACTGGAAGTGTAAAATGAGCAGTCTTTGAGATGTTTCTCCTGCCCTATTCCTTAAAACCAATTTCTTCCTGTGTACTACACAGCTGGCAGAAGCTGCTTTGAAGCTGACTGATACCAGTTCAGTACTGAACCTGCAGCAAGATGCCTGTTGTGGCACCTCAGAGGTGGAGCAGGAGGTCTGTAATGCCCGTTTCTCAAATACACAGGCAGTGCCCGCTGACGTTTTTTGGTGGGTCTACCCACCTATTTCTTAGATGCTAACATAGAGCTAGGCAGCATCTTCACTGTTGCCAAAATGTAACAGGAAGACAATGCACCTGTCTAGTTGTGTAGAAGAATAAATTAAAAAAAAAAAAAAGGTACACTTGTGTCATTAAATATTGATGAGTAAGATTCATTGACTGAGTTAGAGACAGTAGGATATGGCTTGAAATAAAACCCCAGGAGGGCCACACCCCCTAGTATGCCCAGGGCCATCCCTTTAAAGGTAGGACAATTATAATTAATTGAGCAATCTGACAGAAAGCATACATCCATACACTGGAGCAGAAAGTGACACTGTGCACAGAGCCATCCAGGACACTTGAAGGGTTAATACTGGTTCACTAGACCAAGGACAGTAAATTCTGCCTGTGGCTACCACCAGTCTATTGTATTATTATTGCAGGCTTTAGAAACAGCTTTTAATTTTAACCCTTTCCAAACCTCTCTACCATCTTCTCTTTACATAACTGGCTTTGAATAGAATTGCATGGAATTTTCCTAGTCATACCTTTCAATTATTTCTTTTCACTTTCAGCATATACAATATTGTACAGGAAAAAAAAAAAATCCAGAGAATCTGGGCCTTCTTCACCTATCACTTTTAACTCATAAAGACCAAAAACATTGCCAGGAAACAGGGCCCCTTTGGCTCTGTTGTGATCAATCCCCACTATCTGCTGCAAGGATCACTGGAGGATCCCATCCACTATCTGCTGGGAACCATGGTGCGAGTTTCTGGAGTTCTGACAAAGCCACAAACTAAATATAGATAACCCTGTCCCTCTTTCAGTCTTCCTGATGCCTACATATGTTGACCAAACTGCATTTTTAAGTTGATGTCCTGGGAGTTGTTCACGCCTGTAAGAGATGACAAATCAAACACACAGGACCTACTGGTTACCTCTAATGAAAAAATATCTCATTATTGGTAGCCCTTTCAGCAATATGCTGAGCACATCATCAGCCCATAGACAGACTGAAGTGAAACAGCCGATGGAGAAGGGATGACACGAGGTAGTGCGGGTGATAGCAGAGGACTGACTCAGTGACCCGGGAGGTCCTTTCCAATCCTACATTTCCACGTTCATGTGTTCGTATTGAAGTTGATGGGAGACATTTCCACCAACTTCAAAGGGCTTTTATCCAGCCCCAGTTTCATTTCTTTTCAATATATAGATGCAAGAGTAACGTCACGCCATGATTTTCATGAGATGTGCTGATGTACAATCAGTTCTGGGAGAAGCAGAATGAACCCAGGTAAATAAATTGTCCATCCTGAAACACTAAACATGCCAACATCCGAAAAATACATCTCCTTCTATCTAAATTGTGGATAAGTCCAGCAGCATCACAACTGGATTTCCAGTCATCATTAGCCATAATCAATTATGCCAAATAAATATTATCTATTTGTGCTTTTGGCAAGTTACACGGACACGGTGAACAAATAATTTGGTCTGGGGATTGGCTCACCAGGGCTGGTCCAGCAGCAGCAAGGAGTGCCCCAACTTCAGCGTCCCACTGTGAAACCTGCACCCACGGAGCTTAGTGTGGAAGGTTATTTAATGGGTATGGGACAGCACTCATTAGCCAGAGAAGCAAGCCACAAAATGCTCTGGGAAGTGTAGACATCTAATGTGGGTGGCCACAGAAAAAAAGGAGTGAGAAGTTAAGAACTGGGAGGGTGTATAATTACACAGTGTTTTCTTCTCTCTTCTTTTTTTTTTTTTTACCAAACAGGCATTCAGCCTGTTCAATAGAACCACTCCAATATGTTATCTAATGGCTTCATCTTTACTTGTGAGATTCCCCATCTGTGGCCAGACTGTGCCACTGCCTCATTCAGCTGAGCAAGAGAACAACATTCATTCACTCGCTCGGATCTTAGGAGACAGGTCTTGCTCTAGAGCAACAAAAAATGAGCTGCTCCTTACTCAGGTCTGAACCTTTGCACTTAAGCCAGCCTTTGATGAAACTTTCCTCTGGATTTCAACGCTGCTTTTTATAGCCGGGCAGTCTGCTCTCTCCCTCTGGCTGCGTCCCTTTTTTTCTGTTCTTTACAGTGGTATCACTCTGATCTATGTGGTGGTCTCACATTTTCCTCTCGAGGTTTCTGCATCAGCCTTGTTTTCAAAGCCAAATAACACAAGCAATGATTTATAATCTGTAGTTGCTTCGGAAAGATGGATGTTCAGACATAATCAGTCCATTTTGTTATTTTTTCACCTATTATACAGTAGCTGCTTCTCCTGTTTGGATGCTTCTTTACTCTCCTTTTCTGTCTCTTTTCTTATCATAATGTACCGTAAAACTTTAACTGATTCATAAAACATGGAAAATAGTATCATGTCCAGCTTAGTTCTCCTAAATGACAGTCACTTCTTCCTACTGGGTTCATGGTGTCTCTGAGGAGGACGCCCCATGGATGGATTCAGCCACCGGGGGCACTAATACAGCCACCTGCTCCAGCTCCTCAGATGTGGTGTGTCTTTCTCATGACCAGGACAGAGAAACGACCCCACTCCATGAGAAAAGGGATGGTCCAGATGCTAAAGACACCTGATACGCTTCATGGCTGTATCTGTGTCTTCACACACACCAAAGAGGTGTCAACCTGCTGAAACCTGTCGTGTGTCCTGTGGGTATCATGTCAGACACCCCAGAGTCAGGAAAGAGAAGGGAGAGAGACTGAGGCACACCTGAGCTTCCGCTCATTAAGTACAGGGAGTGCATCTACGAACAGCAGGCGCAGGAATGGGAAATCAGCACTGATTCAGCTCCTCATTGTAATACGATTGTAAGATGGTTTAATCGGTTGTCTTCTACTCCATTCAAGTGCCAGCTTCAAGTCATGGGTGTTAAAGGCCCACAGCCAGCAACAGAGACCTTGGGGTCTTGCCATGGCCTTGCTGATGACATCTGAACAAGCAGGGGAAATCACATGTGACAGGTTGGCAACAAAACAGCTAGTTTTGAGAATAAGGGCTTAGTCCTCACTCCACTGTCATGCTCTGCAGACAGCTAACAGCAATCCCGAGAGACCCTTTTGTGCCTCAAAATGAGCGATGCAAGGACGCTGACAAATGCAGCAGACAACTTGTACATGTTGCAACACTCGATATCCAAAGCAGAAGGGTCTTGCGTGAGGACCGGCGGAGTCTCTTCGTCTCTGAAGCCCCGCGTGTTCCCCGAGCAGCCTGGATCCACAGGTGGCACAGGTCTGATGGAGTCAGATCGAAGCGGAGTTCCCGGACAGCCTGTGTTTGGGTGCAGAGCGGCTCAGACAGACCTGCAGAATTGCTCCAGCTGACTTCATGATTATCTCATCAGCGGCCACATGTCACAGAGGAAACTCAGTCATGGTTTGCCTTAATTTACAAGTGTCATCTCCTACAAGTGGAAAGAGGAGCATGAGAACAGCAAAGCTGAACTGATTTGTTCTGGCACCAGGACTGCAATGTGGCAAGATATACCTATGACTGTCACATACAAATTTAGTAGATAGCATGCTTGCTTTTTATTTGATTTTTAGCAGGTCTCTCCACAATAAATATAAGAGCAGAATGCATAAACAAAACACTTGGCACTTACAGTTTATCTTGGTGACGGAAAATTTGATTGATGAATAATAAGTTCAGAAAGTGGCAAATGCTCAACATAGGGCTAAATAACCTTTTGTTGCCTTTTTCTTTTTTTTTTTTTTCACAGCTCAGTTTCTCTTAGCTTTTACTCTTCCTGCCTTGAAGCTGCTTTGTTCTAGTGCTTCATCAGCTAGTGGGGAAAAAAAAAAAAACTGTCCTATTTGTTTCTTACATATTTTCACTGATCAAGTTGCTTATTGCCAGGGAAAGTCTTGAAGAGAGATCTTCTGAGTGTCACATTGCTTCCTCCTTTCTCTTTCACTTCACTGGGACAGCGCCTGTGAGGCAGACCTTCCTGCTTGCAAAATGGTAATTTTAATCCCAATTATCACGATTACTGCAATACCAAAAGAGGGGAGGGGTGCACACAGGAAAGCAGAGCGAGGTGGCTTGAAGGAAACTCCAGTCGAAGTAGACTATGTTCGTAAAGCACAGAAGAAAACAACTATTGTACAGAGAGGGAAACTGAGGCGCAGAGCCTTACGGTGCATTGTGTCCAGGAGCATACAGGGAAGAGAGGCAAGCTGGGCCGCGCAGCTCCCAGTCCTGTGCCTTAGCAACGAGACCACTCTGCCTCTGCGCGCAGGCTCGGCGAGAAGAAGGGGCAACCTTCTAGGAGGGAAATCCTTGCTGGATTAAGCACTTTGCCTGCTTTTCTCTTCTCACCCCTTACCCCCTTCAAAGCACGGAGGATGGGGAGGGGGCAAGGTGGTGAAACGGCACCCATCCTCCCCCACTCTTCATCCCACCCCACATCCAGCGGGGTATCGGGGCTCCTCAGCAGTCCCCAAAAGCTTGCACCCTCGGCCGAGGAGGAGGGATATGATTTGTAATTGCAATACTTTCATTACTGTCTCTTAGTTCTTTGCACACTAATGTCAAGAGCTTTGTCTTTGTAGTGTTATTGGCATTTTTCATCATATTCATGAAGTGTGGGTCAATTTTCTTCAAAAGGCTCACTTCGCCAACTTGCCACAAAGACAGACAGTAATAAATTCTACTAGTGCACAGCGAAGGCTTCGTAGCTGCAAGCAACAATAAAAAGCAATGAGCTGGGTGTCACTAAGTAACTCCAGTTTACACTGCATTTTCTTCTTTTATTGAAAACTCAGAATATGAATTTATTAATGAATACACAGGCCTACTTTGAAGGGGTGTGGGGGGGGTCCGAGTCAATTTATTTGGTATTCACACAGTGTGTGCCTACATTGTATTGTTTCATCATTTTATGGCCAGGCACAGCTTGTTAGGCTGTGGCCCTCCAGAAAAAAGCAGGCTCATATAGCAACACCTTGACGTAGATGTACAGCTGCTTTCACTGTGGCTGTCTCACCTTTAGCCCCGTCTGTCTACTGCCGGCTTTCATTTTCCGCATTCATACATCAATAAGCTTTGCATGCTGACACCTAATTTTGCAGGCTACTTTGGTTATGGAGGCCGTGTTTTGCATATCACTACCCACCCCCTTCTGACATCTACTGCCTTTAAAGAGGGAGAGAATAGAGAGAGCACGAAAGAGGGATTCTTTTCTTCTCAGCCTAATCAGAGATTTCTTTATATTTGTCAAAAGCAGATCTGCCAAATCAACTTTAATTGATTCTTCCACAGTTCTCGTGTATGATTTTTGAAGGACTGGGCTTGTGTTCCAAGACACAGTGTTGTGTTTCAAACAAATATGAGGCTTCTACAGCAAATCAAATTTGGATGCCAATTAGTTAGCATTTTCCATTCCAATTAAATTTGAGACCTTTCTGATTTTGAGACTTGTATGTCTATGCATGTGTGTATGTATGTATCCGTGTGCACCTATCTGTATCTATTCTACATATACATAAAGATATATACGTATAAAATATTTAAAGTGCCCTCGGTGCTCTAATAAGCAGGGAGGGGTTACATCCATCCATTTAAATATACATTTTGGAGGATTTTTTTCCACCTTGTTTATTTCACAAGGGCTTACCAGCCCATTCTAACCTGTTATGTGACACCGCAAAGGTTTTTACTTCTCAGTCAGGTGGCTAATGTCATTATATCGTTGACAACTCATAAAATGTTATAATCTAATAGGGCTTTCCCTCCCCACACGCACTCAGTGAAAGCTCATTGTAGCAAAGAAAGGATTAGGGGCAAAAGCAAGATTAATGGTTAAAAAAATGGAAGCAGGCGGAGTCCAGATACAATACTGTAGCTTAAAAACAAATATAATTTGTATATTAAAATGCATCTTTATCTAACTAGATTTACTCTAAATAAGCCAAGCATACTATATAAGGCATTTCCTACTGGATACTGCATATTTCAGCAAAGCCTGTGTATTTGTTTTGAATGAATTTTAAAATAATAAACTCCTCAAAAATCAGGTTTTAGGCAGACTCATAACAGAGACTAAGACTGAATCCAACGCTACAGTGATGGGAAGGAAACAAAAGCTTGTTTAGATCACCTAGAACTAACCTGCACAGTCACTGTCAACCATAAAACTATCCATGACAGTACTGTGCTGCGGAGGAGAAATTTTCCTGGCACCTGGGGCTCCGATTGCCACACAAGGCGTAAATGACCGGCCAGTGAGTGTTCCCCTCTCAGGTCCCCAAAAGGACCTCAAGACAGACAGACAACCCAGCTCCAGCAGACGTCAGGAGCAGGCAGACTCCCTCCTGTACTCTTCCAGGGCCTCAATAGCACGGCAGCGAGGAATTCACCCCCAGCAAATCTCAGGTGGGAACAAGCACATGCCTGCCTTTCTTTGGCAAAGAGATTAATTAGTTTGTTCCTGTTATAAAACATAAGTTAAGGAACAAAGACCTGAGCTCAAAAAGGTGAGAAAATCCAGACATACTTCACCGGCAGGGAAAAACAACCAACTTCAGGTAGGTTGGAGCTAGTACACCCTGCATTCTGCGATCTGTCCTCCTACGTGTGACTACTAGCCTATGCAACCAAAAGCAGCAAAATGAGAAATTATGATGGCTATTGAACACTACTCACAAATTCACAGTGTCGCATCCGATGTCAATTAGCTTGCCTGTTTACATAATTGTTATACAAGGGGAAAATCTACAGTGTTAAACAGCCCTCAGATTCGCATTTCTGGATGGGCTTTGTTTTGTGGAGGGTTTAGCACACGTAGAATAAAATCCGTGGGAAACCTGCCTGGCACGAGATCTTTGACGGATTCATATTAGGAGAGGTTTTTTATGTGGTTTTACATCAAATTTTTCAAGCGAGTTTCTCTTTACACCTGGGTAAAAGCAAGCCTTTTGGGTGAATGTTCAGACTTGCTGATAGCTTAAATTTTGATTTGACTGAATGGACAGGCTGAGAAGGGAAATTTCAGAGAAGCATGAAAACATTTTGAAACTTTCAAAACAAAAATGTCTCAAGCCTTTCCTATGAAGTCTCTTCTACTGCGATACCCTTTAATTGCTGCCTTGCATAAAAACAAAAGAGGTCAACGTTGAAATAAAACTCTGAAACCAATGTTAAATGTTAAATTGGCTTTTCATGGTTATGTTCATCTTTTTAATATTTTTTTTTTTGTTCTTTTTCTTTTTAATCGGAAAAAGTCCAGAATTTCATTTTTGGTTCAGCTGATGATCAATTTTTCTTCTATATTTCAGGATGTCTGCAATAACACGCCAAATCCTCTACTTATCTCCCATTGTGCTGACTTCTGTAAAAAATGTAGCCCTTCAAGCTACAAAATGATACAGGAAAAATCAGAGAACACACAATAAAGTCTATAAAATTATGAGCAGTATAGGGAAAGCAAATAGAAAAGAATTAGTCATTATTTCTCACAGCATAAGAACTAGGGTGCACCCAATTACAAGGCAGCAGGTTTAAAATAGCCCATAAGAAACACTTTTACAAAGAATAACTAAATTATGCAACTTGCTGCACAGCATGTTGCAAAGGCCAGGAATATAAATGGATTTGAAACACGATTAGACAAATTCGCAGTAGAGGTCTGTGGAGGACTGCCGAGCACCACGATCTGGTGCTGCCTCGACGCTGGAAGGACTGAAGACGCTGCCTGGTGTGGGTTGGGCACCTTCCCTCTCCATGCCCCGTGTCCTGACAGCACCCTGGCCACGCAATCACGCCCGGACGGCGACATTACCCTTGCCAAGAGCCACCCACGATGCGATACCGCAGGGACCACGGGTTCCTCGGGGACCTCCTTGGCTGGCTGGCTCTGGTGGCAGACCCTAAGGGGAGCAGCAAGGAGGGCTCCTGGCTGGAGCAGTACCTCCAAACCCCCGAGGTAATCATACCTCTGCCAAAGGCACGTGAGCCCTTGATCCAGACCACACATGCAGCAAAAACAATAGTGCTGATGAGTGATTAGGTTGCTTTGTCTGTGAAGTGCTCATACCAAGGTGCACTTGTGTATCTGGTATGCAACAGTGCTGTATATTAAGGTCTTTATATATTTGTCACTTAAGGATACTTAATTGTAGGGTAAGCACAAAACAAGAAAATTCAAAGAGGGCCACAGGCAGATCTGAAAACAGTGACAAGAAGTGCCCTGTTCAGCTGCAGGAACGGGGTTGAGACATCAAGATGGGCACATGAATGTGCCGGGATTGAGCTGTCTTTAACCCCTGGCAAAGACCGGAGCAGAAATTTTCAACCATTTTTTGTTTTATAGACCCCTAACACTTCCAGTGGAGACACGATTGCCTGTAGTAGGGAATTAAAGCCTCCTGACATAAGGCTTTTTTGGTTGTCTTTCAGGCACCCTTTAGAGAAGTGGCTCAGAGATGCTCTGGGAGATGTGGCCCACAGCTGGAAACCTACAGGCACAGGAGTGAGCAAAGAGATGGGGACAGAGACAGGGAGTGTCTGAGTTTGGGGTTTAGCTTTACCACCCACCATTCCATTTCCTATCTAACCGTGGTAAAAAATAATAGAAAAGACCTTCATTTTCCTTCACAGTTTTAAGGTTAACAAGGACTATTAGATCATCTCTTCTGACCTTTTACATCCAGAGGCCATCAGATTTCCTCCAGTTTATGAGTACCTCCATAAAATCACAGCCTAGATTAAGTTCAATCATCAGTGAGGGAAATAAACCCACTCCAGTCAGAAACGGATTTGTCTGAGGTTCAGTATGTGCCGCCATGGGCACTCTCATTATTCACATCCTTTCTAATTACTCTACTATTTTCCCTTTATATCCACAAACACGTTGTTAAAATACCGGGAATATTTAAATGACAGTGGTATCCCCATTTTGGTCACACTCTGTGACCACGGTAAAAAGGGTCCCCAATGGGAAGACTTGGACGGTCTAACCAGGCAAGGAAAAAAAAAAAGAAGAAAAAAAAAAAAAGGAGAAATCATCATTCTCCCGATCTCACATAAGCCCAAAGAGATTAAACGATTAGTCAAAAGTCACCCAAAAGTCGGTGGCAGAGACGGAGCTGAAATCTACTTTCTCAAGTCAAATCCAGAGTTTTAATCACCCGAACACCCTTCCTCTCCCTTCATTGCTTTCATTTATCATTTCAGGCTAGGCAGACTACATCGAAATGATGGCTTTGTGAAGCATAGAAACACAGTTTTACGGGCAATAAACAATAAATATGAACCTGAGAGACATCTCCACGAAACCTCCCTTCCAAAAACGAGTCCATTTTCTTTTCTTCTTCTTTTTTTTTTTTTTTTTCCTAGAAGATGGCAAAAGCCTTCCCTTCCCCTCCCGCCCGCACCCCTCCGCCGGGCTCCGCCAGCTCCCCGGCACAGCACGTTGGCTGTGGGATGGCACCGAGCGCTCCCTCTCCCTGCCAAGATGACAAAGTCCTGGCTGGCTCAGCCGCCGCCTCTGCCAGTGTACCAGAGAATCGGTTGTGCGATTTCATTTAAGCGCTGCTAACTAATTATTAACTGTAGGCTCAGCATTCAGGGTGCAGACAATGGGATCAGCCAGGCACCGCTCCACTGGCGGGGGGGCACCACCGTCAGCACGGGTTTCTTTTTAATTATTGTGCAGCGGAATCAGTCCTGGAGAAGCGAATTGAAAAGTATACAAAATTCTGATTAATAACCAGGGCGGCTTTTTTTCAGTTTTTCTCCAAGTTCCCGCCCACAGGACCCCAACTGTCTTTTCAGCTGTAGTACCAAAACCCGCATGCACTTTAAAAACTGGGATAAATCATTTTGCCTTACAGGACTGCTCCACGGCAATGAATTTTGCAGAGCTGAGCCCTAAACCTGCCTCTGAATCCAGCCTTCTGTGTACCCTGTGTGTGGACCCAGATTTGAACTCCGAGGATGACTCCTGCATGGTCTTGTTTTCTGGCACCTCCAGACAGGACATAAACCACTTGACAGGTTGGAGAGGCTCTGCTCTGGACCGAGGCCCAGATTTTACCATCTCAGGCCTTTGCTTGACGCTAGGCTTTGCTTTGTGTAAAGGCTGAGCCCATAAGGTATCTGTGCTGTCTCCTCTCCCAAGGAGAGCTATGCATCCCCAAAGATGGGAAATCTTTGTGATTTAGAAGCTAAAAGGGTGGTTTAGGACTTGCTGCTTGTATTAACAAGTCTGTCTTGTTGAGATAATTGTGGTTGCACTTCTGTTAATGTCCAGTGGGGCAATTCAGGACTTTCTGCCCGCTTCCCAACTGCACTGAGTAAGGGAGGCCACTCTGCCATCAATGACCTAGCCCTGCTTACAGTTCCATCCCTGAGAATTTGACTCTCTTTCCCTCTGGGGTTAGTGGTGGCTGTCTGGAGGTGTCACTCCTGCTACTGAAGGCTGCATTTGAAACCACACGTGTACTGGGGAGGCTGTAGAAATCTTTCTTTTCATACGGGTTCAGCTAACGGCCAGTTTTCACCATGAATCCAAGGAAAATAATAATCATTTGTCCGGGAAGCATCAACTTCTATATCCTCTAGCGTTGGAGTCACACTGGCTCTGTTACCTTTAAACTGCCAAACTACAGACCAGGTCAGGTTCACTGTGAAAGAGGTTGCAGCCTCGTTCAGAAATTGGGAGCAACTCCAACCCTTAGCTTGACTTCGCAAGGTGTTTCTTCATCTCTGCAGCCTGTTAATTAACATGTTCGCATCACAGAAAAAAAGCCAAGTGGCATTTTTATTCAAAATAATAGGAGAAAAAAAGCTTCCAGGTCTTCTGATAGAAGTGCTCCATCCTGGGAAAGCTTTGCTCCATGTAAGGGAATTCACGAGGCTGCTGTATCACACAGAGCGAGCATGTGTTAGGGTCTGAAAGCGAACCCAGCCCTTTGGCGTGGCAGCCCATGCCGTACCTGCAATGAAACCTCTCCTGTAAATGGAGACATCAGAAGGAGACGACATTCCCCAGGGGCAGGGGAAATGTTATGTGAATCATGCCTGGCTCTGCTCAGGAAACATCTCTCTTAGTTCTGAGTGAAATTCTATACCAAAGACATATATTGTTAAATTAATACTTTTCGTCCTTTCCACTTCCAATACCTTGGTAGTGCTTTTTCTCTGAGCACTTATTAAAAAGGAGGAAGATATAGCCTTGCACGTGGCTAATAATTCTTCCCCAATATTTCTCAATTTACCCACGCAACACTCCATCTTCTTCTTCCTCAAGCCTTCCGATTTCGAGTCGTGATGCATTCAACCCGGCGTCCTGGCGCTGCTGCTGCTCAGGCTTGCTGCTGCATGGGTCGGTGTGCAGCAGGGACCCCAGTGCATGCCTGCTGCCTCCCACGCCTCGCCAAGGTGCTGGGAGGAGGAAAGAGTCCTCGGAAAGGTGGGTAGGAGGCAGCGAGTCATTCTCGGGTCGTACCAGCTCTTACAGCGCCATCCCTCAGCCTCAGCGTGGTGGGGTGTTGTGGGACGCCGTGTTTGACTCTCAACAAACTGCGTTGCCAGGACGACGTTTATTATGATCCATAATGCGAATAAAGGATGAAACTGTACACGGCGCGCTGATTTGCTATAACTGTCATCCGCGATGATAGCCTCTAGTTTATACCTCAAATGAATTTTGCATGGATGGTGCCGATGCTACCAAGAGCTGCAGAGGTGTATTTCACAGAGCTGCCTGGGCCTGGCACGAAGATCATGCCACTTTAAACAGCGAATCTGTTATTGTGATGTTTGTGAGAGGAGAACAAGTGGGAAAGTCACTTTCAAGTGCAGCTCAGTGCTCTTTTAATGAGGAATGGGGTCTTCTTCAGAGTCAGCCAACTACTGAGGAGGAGCTGACACCCTTAGTAGTCAACATCCTCAAAACAGCTGACAGCTCCAGATAAATCAGTTTGTGTACTTCCTCCCCTTCTCATATCACCTGCAGTGACAGGAAAGCACTAATTTCCTTTGAGAGGGAGAGAGATGGATGCGGGCGTGCATCCTGGGCTTGTTGATCCTTCAGTGTAAAATTAACAAAAACAGAGGCCGGGGAGAACTGGGAATAGGCACGGCACTTTGTCAAGAGGAAGGGTTTGCCGTGGTACGGCCCCAGATTCATCATATGGTAATTTACAAATATGCATACGACAGAGTCACATTGCATTAGCCCCTGCAAGAAGCAGCTATGACAAATACGGGGCGTTCGGCGAGCCGACTGCCTGGCTCCCAGCTGGAGCTCTGCCCCACGCAGCACGGGCAGGGCAGCACCCCACGAGCTCCGCTGCCCGCAGAGGGGACCCCGGGAGCTCCCAGACACCGTCCTCTCCAGCAGGGCTGCCCCCGTACTGAAAAGCTGCGATTGCAAATCGTGGTCCCAGTCCCAAACCTGAACAATCAAGTGCCTTAAGGAGCCTGGGACGCACAGCACCCTCGCTTGCTCATCCGCTGCCCAGGGCGATCAATAGGGAGCTGAGCAGCGAGCGCACCCGCTCACACAGACAGTCCTCACCACGCACTTCCCGAATTCATTACTCTGACGCTGTCACATGGCTAAATGATGTTATAAAAATTAGATACTGCAGGCCATTACAAGCAGCGCACACTCTGCTCAGAACCCTACTGAAGAAACCCGCCAGACAAAACCATGGTGAAATTTCTGCCCAGCAGCCAGGGCAGCTCCCAGCTCCCCCCGCCAGCAGCCCCAGGCAGCAGTTTTGGCAGAGCTGCTCTCTCCTTTCCTTTTGTACCGTCCCTTCTGAGGGTCGGCTCGCTCCAGCGTGCTCACCAACCGTCACCTTCCCAGACACAGGCTCTGACATGAGGCGAACTGAAAGCAGGCAGAAAGGAAAGCAAGGCACCCAAGCTGTTTAAACAGGGATCTGAACTGCTCCCAGCGACCCTGTCCCAGGGAGGATCTTGCCCAAAACCAGACACGCGCTGTCCAGGGCTGAAGACAGGCTGTGTCCCCAGCCTCTGCTTGATGCACACTATATTTCAGCAGCATTTAAGAGTCCGTCTCCTGCACAAGGACCTTTCAGTGAAACTAAGAAAAGAAAAAAAAGCTCTAAAAATATACATGAGAATCTGAATAATCATGTCTCTAACTCCTGTTTTCCTAAGCTGACTATAACTGCGGTGGTGCTGTGATGCATCAGGTTACGTTAGTTAAGTCACCAATGATTTCATCATATATATAGATATTATTTCATATATATATATACAAAGGGATACGATTGACGTGATCAAAGGAGACAATCACAGCAATGACATGTTGGAGCAAGAAACCTAAAAGGAGGAATTTGCCTTACAACCTTTTAAAAACAATTATGAATTCACATTTTAAATAACTGTGTGTATCTATATACGCATACATAAAACTATAAATACATCTAGACATGCATGCATGTGTGCACACACACACATGTATAATTACATACACATGCTCCTGTGGTTTTCTGCCTAAACTAGCGCCATGTGGTGTACGTTATCCCAGGGCCCAGAGCAGAGAGGCTGAAACCCACCTCTGGGCGCAGGGGGGGGGGGCGGTCAGGCAGCTTCTCCCGGAGCAGAAGCCCAGCGAGCTGCCCCACGCAGGGACCCCGTGCCCACGGGCTGAGCACAGGAAAGCCGAGCAGCGCAGAGCCATGCGGAACAAACGAGGCCATCTCAGGGGAAGAAAGCCAGCAGTGCTGTTCCCCATCTTCTGCTGCGTGCCAGGCTCTTGGGAGCTCACAGCCTTCGCAGGCTCCCCGGCTGCAGAGCACGTGCAGGACGCACCCCACGCAGCCCCAGGGGCTGCCCCATGCTCTGCCAGTGGCCATACCCACCTGGGGGACGCAGAATTACATGCTTCTGGGCAGATGTCCTCGCTTTTGGTACAGTTTCAGACTAAGCTGGGCGGGTTTTTTCTTACACTGTTGAGTATTTCAGGGGAAAAGCTCTTTTGTGTGTAAATAACTGTTAGGTGCCTTTTTTTTTAAAAAAAAAAAAAAAAAAAAAAAAAAGCAGATAAAATTCATAAAAAAAGCAGACAGAATTCATTTATATGAAAAATAGAGGGATTAAACATAGCCAATAAATTACAATAAACTGTCCACAGCGAACAATGCCACCAGATGACCATAATGGAGATCCAGTGCTCTTGTGCTTTTATTAAAAGAACAAAGCACTGCAATTAAATGTAAAATCCGGTAATATGTCATCGTACCTTAAGCATCCTTTTCTCATTCATTGAACACTGTCCTCTGATTTAATTGAAGCCTCTGGTCCCTTTGAGACAGCAATAGTCCTTACTCTAGGCCAAGTTTAGCATTTCATTATTTAGTAATCTGAGATGGAGTCATGCTATTGACTCTCAAGCAATCCTCTTTGCTTCTTATAACAAAAAGGATGCCCACAGAAATAATTGATACCACATTCTACTCTCTAGTAAATCGTCCCTTAGTGGATTGTGAAAAGAGGTTTTTGATTTAGACTTAAGAATAACAAAAGTTGGGTATAGTTTTCACTGATGACCCCCATATGACATGTCCATAACCCCTTTCACAGCAGGAATGTTGGCCTAAAGGCATTTTAGCAGCTAAAATGAGTGACTAGAGGCTTTCCAGGTTTTGTTATATATATTCCATATATAAGTGATGCCTTCATACAGGAAAGCCATTTCTTTCTATAGAACAACTCGCTGCAGCCCTGATGCGGCCAAGAGCCGACACTCTCCTGGCTGGTATCAGGCAGCCATCGGTGCTTAGCACCTCATAAAGGCAATCAGCAACTTGCAGATTCATTACGGTTTTGCACGCTGGAAATGGGCTGAAGCCGCGTGGGGCATTTGCTTTCCTACATGAAACAAGCCAGGCGAGTCCGGCACCGGCTCCAGGGCTGAGGCCATGAGATCAAGAACAGCGTTAACCTGTTTCCCAGCCCCGAAACACCCTGACTTTGGGCAGAGAGCCCCTGCCAGTCCCTGGCCGCTGGCACTGAGCTGAGCCCACCCGCTTTTCCTACTGGAAAAAAGGTGCCGGTCTGTAGGATGGCTTCAAGGCCCAGGAAGGTGGCAATCCCATAACTCCTCTTGCTTAATGTGCAAGAGAGAAGTAGGCGGTGGTGGTGCTTTGTTCCAGGCTCCTTGCTGTGACTATGAAATGACCAGCACTAATAATGAATGCGGGCGCATGAAGTTAGTGATCCCACACACCAAGGGGAAGCCTGCCTGGTCCACTCATTTGCGTTCAGCTCTCTGGTTCTGGCACTGGGAAAATGTAAAGTTGGTTAGCACACAGACGAGACATAGAGATACGGATGCATCCAGGATTAGGACCTCAGCCCTCCCATGCATGACAAGAATCAAAAAGGAAAGCCTACCCTGCCGCCTGCTTGCTTCCACACTCTGGCACCTCTTCTTCCTCAGAGCACTGAAAAATGTGAGTTCTCACCAACTTTGGCAAACCAATGCCTATTAATCAAAAATGGCTGTTTCCTCTGGAAATCTGCACCATTGCTCCCAGGTGATGCAAGTGCAGAGCTAAGCTGGGGGCAGATAATAATAAACGCAAGAAACCTGCAGTTACCACTCACACTAATGGGAATTACACAGGTGGATGGGGGAAGAGTCCCCTCGTGGGGCTGCATCGCATAGCCCTGACCTCCGCCCACGAGCCTGCACTCCCGCTCAGCTGCATACAGTTCTGTAATCTATTTGCCACGTTAAATATTTCAAATTTTAAAATGTCAGGGTCAGAGCCAAAACAAAGTATTATAAGGGATAAGATTTTAATTCATCCAGTCCTGCGGGAGACATGGGGAAGGAGGAGAAATTCATGCCAATTATTTTGCGTTTTGGGAGAGTTATTTGACTGTAGGGCCAACCCCTACCAGAGCAGTTTTCTGCGAGTTTTGTTTTGTTTGTTTGTTCCTCTTCTCCCAGTACTCAAATTATCTCCAGGTCCTTAGATCCATTAGACTAATTAATATTAAGAACATATGCATATGCAGATGAGGCCATGGTGCCCATATATTTCACTTTACATGACAGCTTGAAGTGTAGTTGTGTGAGTCAATCAAATGCTATAAATTTGCTATGCACAAGAGATCATTAATATTAATTGGGGCATGGGCACTGTGCAGTAGCCCATGCCACCATTAGAAATGGACCCCTCGCTTTAATTGTTCAGCAAATCCTTTTTTTTTTTTTTTTTTTTAAAAATCAACGCCTATGTCCTGATTAAAATATGTATTTTTTTTTCCCAGGTAGTCTTCAGAACAGTATCCGAATTGTATTAAAAAATACAGAGCAGACCTTTTCTAAGACAGATGGCACACAATGAGGTTAAAAAAAGTATCTTGAGATCCAACCAGCAAGAACAAAAAAAAAAATTGCTTGCATTGTTGTTTTCATTATCTTGCTTCTGTCATTTCATGAGCTTTGTATCTTGCAAGGAAAGAAAGAAGGGAGAAAAACTGTGAAATTAATCTTTTGTGCATGGCCTGATAAAGAAGAGACATGCTCAGACAAAAGATAGACTGAGAGAAGGTACCGTGATTGATGACTAAAGTAAAGGTGTCAGAAGAGTATTATGTAAATTACTGGAGGCACAGACCATTTCAGAGAGAATGAGAGGGAGAGGGGAAGCCAGAGAGAGAGAAAAAAAGGACTGCAGAGTCGATGTCACCAAGACACTGGTCCCCAAGCGCCAATTTCTTGCCATCTTTCATCTGCTCAGACAAGCTCACCTCACTTTCTATTTGGTTTGCACAATGTAACAAAGGAGGAAAAAACTGTCAACATTAGCATGAATACAGCCCAAAAGCGGGGTTCGAGCTCACAGCGTCTGAAGTGAATCGGTGAGACGGGAACTTTAAGAAAGGCAGCCTCAGCGCTCCTACGTGCGTCGGCAGCAGCAGTGGCTGGGAGCCGATTCGCTCTCTATTTTGTGTCAGAATCAGGATTCAGATAAACGGGTCCAGGGTCTTTCTCTGTGCTTAACACCTAGCTTTATATCTCTCCGCCTCTGCACGCCCTGGCACCCAGACGCAGGCACAGCCCGCGTGGACCCGCCAGCAGCCACCCACACGGCCCTTCTGCCCGGGCACCCTTTAACCAAACCCACGCACGCACCCACAGCTGGACAGAAAGAGCAGGGAGAGCCACAGAGCTGACACCCACCAACCTCTGCCCAGAAAACCGACACACCATGGCCCCGGCACAGCCCGTCTCTGCCGCTCTGCTCCCTTCTGCGCTCCAAGGGCTGCGCAGAGCTGAGCTTGTCCTGGCTACGTGGCAGCCACCGACTTCCAGAAGGAGTCGATGCAAGCACGCTCCCGAAGGATTTATACCAAGAGAAGATAGGTTTGGTGTCCCCAAACCCACTGGTTTGCACATCCCAAGAGGATGGTGTAGTTAATTAACGGCAGGAAAAAAGATACCTATTTTTGTAAATTCACCTTTCTCAAAACAAAAAAATAAATGTGAAAAACACAGAGGGCTTTCAGGAAGCTTTCCCTTTGTTCCTGACTATATGAATAATCTGGTTTCTGCTTTAAAACCAATTATTACATATCGTCTTTCGAATTTCACCTCTCCTGTATCTTTGCCCCAATTTAATTTGATCTCTGGCTTTTATTCAATAACTTCATTTTCCAAGGAAAAAAAAAGAGCTACAGATGGACACCTATCACCACCATGGTAAGAAGTGAAAGAAGCATTCAAGGGGAAGAAAATACCAAATTGGTGTTTTGGTAGTAGGGCACTGATGAAGTGCCCTATTCCACCCTACATGTACTCACGAGACGCTGGGCTGAAGGTACAGGATGTGCTCTACACACCAACTAAATGCCCTGATAGCCATCCCATAGGGTAGATCCCTGCGTTTAAGGTAGAAAGACAAGAGAGCTGGGAGCCGAGCAGCCAGCCCATGCTCACCTCCCCTGTCCATCTCCCCTGGCAGCTCAGCAAGAGCCCTCAGCCAGACCCTGCCCACAGACCAAACGCCGTGTGCAGGATTGGGGTGAGGATGGCAAACCCGGCACAGCTCCCGGCAGGAATCGCTTTGGGAGGGAGCACAAGTGTGCAAATGAAGCTGCTTTCCAACTTCCTTCCTTCTGATTCAGTCAGCTATCACATGGCTTTCATTTCGAGTGTTGAGAGACATTATAATGAGATTTAATAACAAATTGTTTCAATTTTGTGTCCCCTATAAGTTCTGTTGGCCAGGCAAGATAGTCCATGGAAAAAAAACATTTGTTTCTTCTCGCTGTTTTTTTTTCCTTTTTTGACTCTTTTTGCACCATGAGTGCAACAGTTGGAAAAAAATTAAAATCCAAAAGAGGCAGCTATTTCTATAGCATCAATTTGTCCCTTAAAGAATGAAATGATAAAATGAGTGGGAAAAAAAAAAAAATTAGATGTCCTGGGCACCAAGTTCTGTGCAAATCAGTTTTTAAAGTATCAGTGAATTCACATTTTAAAGAATACTTTAGTTTGCAAGATTGAAATTCTTTTTAAGAAGAAACTCTCAAAGGAAGTTGTCATTTTAGGCTGCACAAACCCAAACCCTTCCAAAATCAGGTGCTTAGAAAAAAAATTGAAGCACTTTAATAATTTAAATTGCTCCCCTTTGCACATGCCCAGAACCCAAATCCCTTTTCTAACTGAAGTGCTTATATAAAAATTTGACAGCTCTTATAATTTTAAATTGCTCTACACTGAGTATGCCCAGAACCTTGATCACTTCCAAATTCAAGGGCTTATAAAAATTTGAAGCACTCCAATAATTTTAAATTGCAATGCACAGTGCAGAGTGATTTAAAATTATTGGACTGCTTCAATTTTTTTAAAAGGTCTTCAATTTGGAAGCGAGTCAAGCAGCATTCTAATACAGTAGTTTAAGACATACTGTACTGATCTAAAATTTAACATCTAAAAATAATGAAAATTAAACCGAATACACTATTTTAAAAGTGCGGAAGGTTTTCCCAAACACACCTAGGAAATACGGAAATCCACAACTTCGGACTCTTTGGTCTTGCCTCTCAAATGAGCCAAGAGTGAAGAGTTAAGAGGAGACGGTCAAGACGAAACCTCGGATGTAAGGTGAGCTCCAACCCACGGGCTGGACGCCCTGAAAGCCCTGCTAGAAGCCCCCAGGGACAGACGGGAACAGGAAGGGAAGGTGCTTACACTGCGAGAACCCCAGTGATGGCAGGCTGCCGCACGACAGCAAGTCTGGCAGCTGTCCCTGCAGCCGGGGGGAGAATTTGCCCCTGTGAACCATTTCCGTCGGGTTGGAGAGGTGCACGGGGGGCGGGAGCTGACACCCCAGGTCAGGGACAGGCATGGCAAAGAGTAGTCGGGGCCCTGCGGTCCCCGGAGTGATGGAGGGGTTTAGACTATTTGCAGATCTGCTGCTTATAGACCAGCGATTTTTTGGATGGTGTTTCTGTTTCCTCTCAAACCATATGCTTTCCAGTGAGGATGCACAGCAAGTGTCCCATGCATGGTTCAAAGCACTGACTCCCCACTGCTTTGCTTCATGAAGAGTGGAAATACATAATTTCCACTAGGTTTAGTGTTAGACACTGGCTCTGTGTGTAAGTCTTTTTGGCAGCTATTTGTTTCCCTTTCAAATCTTGCCCTTTTTTGGAGGTGATTTATATTAATAAACTGTTTCGGATCAGAATTGGCATGATATGTAAAATCCATGCCTGTTTGGTATTTCTGTTGTGTATGCTTAATTTGAATGGTGGGAGCGAAGAAGACGACTCTGTTTAGTTGGCTGGAAGTCTTTTTTTGTTCCAGACATGCAAGTCTCTTCTCGGGAGTCAACTCTAACTATTATAGAGTTTCTTCAAAAAAATCAGTTTTGACATCCTGAAGATAGGGAACGAAAAGAGATTTGAAGTCACCATATTTTCCATGCATTCATGAACATCTGCAATGTAAAATGGTTTCACAACAGGGGCTAGGCTCTATTTCATCTTGTAACAAGTTGGGAATCTTGTCTATTTGCAGCTTATTCAGTCTGTTTGATACCAGGGACACCGAGTCTTCGGCTGCAAGCTTCATTTTGAAGCTGGGGTCTTGTGGCCTTCTCTGTTGTCTTTTGTTTCTTGTTAAGTTAGAACTCACAGGAGATGACAGAAAGAGTCCTTATGCCTAGCTCCAGGGTAATAAGGGAGGCTTGTTAAATTTTGATTATTATCTATTCAAAATGAGCATCCTCGGACAAAGAGAGAGATGGCACCTAGGGCAGTGCGGTTTCTAATGTGAATTTCCAGATGAGAGAAACTGTTGAAGTATGGATTAGCTGGAGTGAGCTGAACAGGCAGGGGAAGCTTGGGCAGAAAAGGCAAACAGATGTTTTCAGAACGGAGGGGTCCCTTTTAATGCTGACACTAGCTCAAGAAGGAAAATGACTCTGCGGGGGGGCGGGGAAAGGCCCTAGGAGTGGGAGGCGAAACCAGTTTAGGAGCACTCCTAAACAGGAGGGATGCTCCTGGGTCCATGGGATGAGGGAGGTCAACACGAGTCCTGGAAGGCGGTAGCAGAGAGCACTTTGCTCAGGCTGCCAGAAGCTTTGCAGATGGCGGGCAGGACATGGCAGAGCAGCGCACAAGTGGTGCAGCGGGGGATTTCCACCTGAGCCACACTGCTCGTTCATCTCCATCCAGCCACGTGATCTCTTCTGTGATCGAACATTGCTCCGTTAAACAAACTGCAACTTTTCCTTTCACGTTCACAAAGCCTTCTTCTCATTTTTACTTGCGTCTCTCTGGTCAGAATAATTGGTTCTACAGAGCAGGGTCAGGGCTAGAAGTTCCCATCACAGCAGGATAAAGATAAATGGTGTCCACCTACGGTCCTACATGACCAACTTGCACTTCTACGCAATAGATTCATGATTTATCACGTAAAAAGTATCTGCTTTGGAAAAAAAATGGTGCAAAGAGGTTTTATTCAATAGGCTGTAATGGTGAGCTGTTATGGTCTATCAGGTGGATAATGTGCATCTTAAAATACTGTGTAAATACATATTTCTATAATAGCCTGTTACATTTCCAAAGGAGCCATTGCAGCCTGCATTTGAAGTGAGAAGGAGCTCATAGGAGACAGGCTCTAGCACTTTTTCCCTCAGCAGGAGGTGGGCAATGACAATTTCTCCTAAATTAGAGAGGAAAAATATTATTTTCTGATTCACATGAACAATAAAAAACAATGGAAAGCAGCAGCTCAGAGGACGTTGACTGGAAGGAAGGAAGGTAAGTGTTAACGTGATGAGAGCGCCAAGAGAGCTTTGCTCTCTGCTACAGTCAACATATTTCCTTGCACCCCAGCTGAGATGGCAGCATTACATGAATGTTCTCCATATTTTCTTCCCAAGAGCTGATAGAATTATTTGTTGTGAATAACATTCATAGGAGCTTTCATCCCCAAATGCCTATGTATGAGAGCAGCTAGACACCTGAGAGTAGTGGTTTTTTTTTGCTTGTTTGTTTTTAGTGCACCAACGTATCCCAAAGTACTACAGATATATTCATTACTGAAAAGTAATTATTAACATGAAGCCAAATTAGACAGATTTACTTGATTGCAAACGGCTGCATCAGATTATCGGCCGCTGGTAACGTGTGACTTGTAATCCAAGTCAGACGGATAGTCTTGGTTTCAGCTCCTTGACAAATGGCAGTTTCAGAGCAATGGATAAAAGTCCAAAACTGAAATAATGCACACTGAAAGTGGGATGGAATTCCTGGAATTTGCAAAATTTCTCCCCACTGACTGAACAGAAACAAGCCAGGGCTACCATGGCCACATAAACAAAAGCAAGATGGATCAGATGTTTCTGTTTAAAAAAGGCAAATGACTTTTAACTCGATTCATGAATCCCTCTTCCTACCATACATGTAGAAGACTACAAGACGCCACACAGTTTTTTTCTGAAGACCTGCAGTCCTGCAGGCAATGGCATGAACTCACATGCACCATCGGCTCGTACTCTTCCCTTCCTCTGCGAACCACCGTGTGTGCCACACCTCTGCAGCGGGCTGAGAAGCAGCTCTGAACACGAAGAAGAAACAAAGACCAAGCACCAAACCGCATACTTCACCTCTCTGCCTATTTGCCCATATTTTGGTATTTACACTCGGTGCCATCCCTCTCACACAGTACATATATAATCCTTTATTGTAGCACTGGAAAGGGATTCTCTATTATTTGCAATTATTTCCTAATTTGGCCAATATGAGAGGTTATTGCTGCTGAAAAGAATGAATAAAAGCATATCTGAGACAAAAAAGTGCTAGTAGTAAAGTTTAAAAAGAGCACAGATGAAGATTAATAACCTCAGAACTCAGGGCCTGGAGTACTTAAAACAAGTAAAAAGATATTATGGAGCAGTAGAATGGAGCCAAAAGGAATTTTTGTTATGACACCCAAAGCCACATGCAACTTCTGAGGTCATGCAGAGCTAACTCTGCGAGCACTCCCAGTGAACCTGCCCTGATGTCAAGGAAATGGGGCTGATTTATAACTCCTTTTTTCCTGCAAAGCTTCAGGTGAATGTGTTTTCTGAAAGAAGGAAAGGAAAGGAAAGGAAAGGAAAGGAAAGGAAAGGAAAGGAAAGGAAAGGAAAGGAAAGGAAAGGAAAGGAAAGGAAAGGAAAGGAAAGGAAAGGAAAGGAAAGGAAAGGAAAGGAAAGGAAAGGAAAGGAAAGGAAAGGAAAGGAAAGGAAAGGAAAGGAAAGGAAAGGAAAGGAAAGGAAAGGAAAGGAAAGGAAAGGAAAGGAAAGGAAAGGAAAGGAAAGGAAAGGAAAGGAAAGGAAAGGAAAGGAAAGGAAAGGAAAGGAAAGGAAAGGAAAGGAAAGGAAAGGAAAGGAAAGGAAAGGAAAGGAAACGGGTTTTGCCATTTAAGGTGGAAGAATGCAGTCTGGATGCAGACTGTTTTCAGGGTGAAGAGAGGACCATGAAGTCAATGGGAGTGTTTCACTTGAGTTCAGTGGCTCTTGCTCATGTCCTAAGCAGGTGAAGAGCAGCCACACCACCGAACCAAATGTGGCTGTCCTTCTGGAGAAATAAGGACAGCTGACACGTGGATAGGAAGGCCATGCTCACAGAAACATGAGGCCTGCCTGTGACCGCTGATACCTGTAACCATCACGTTTTGCTGTGTGCCACGAGAAGTAAAGTGGACGTTCTGCAAGTGGCCAGCAGATGTGTGCAGAGCTACCGTATGGGCTGACATGAATACAGGAAGGGGCACAAACTTCTCAATTGTGGATACACTGCTTGTAAAAGGAGCAGGCACAAATATTTGCACCCACTGGAGCGGCTGCCGATACTGCAGAATAAAGCAAATAGGGCTCAGAAGAACTGAGTTAATAAAGGCAACGGAGAGATGATTAAAAATACTTTGCTAAGGAGAAAACAGTTTTAGTCACAAGCATACTGAGATGTCACCATTTAATAAAATGACAAAAACTATCTATCACATATGCATGAACACAGAACAATATAAAGAGGTTAACAGAAATTGATGGCATCCCAGCTTTAATTTTACACTGAATCGGAGTCTTTGGTGATTGAAATAGACAAAGATGTATAGGGTTATCTTGTTGAAGAGGCTTTGCTAATTACTGGCACTTGTCATTTCTCCATAGCTTTATCTAAGTCAGGAAGGCTAACTAGCTCTTTCTCCCCAGTGTGCATTGTTTGTTCAGTAGGCTTTGTGCTGAGAAAGCCTTTTTCATAACTGCACCTCATTATTAACGGGTTCATAAATAAATGAGTCCTAATATTTTCCTCGGTTAGCATTTATGATAGGGACATTTGGACTACAAAAGATTACACTTGTCTTTAATAAAAATAGGCATTTATACATGAAGCCTATTACGGTCCTTGTTACACTGAAGAGGAGGAGGAGGAGGCAGAAAAGGGGAGGAGCAGGATTATAAAAACAGGCTTTATAGCACTATCATATTTTTCATGTGATTTTAGTAGCTATTTATTATCTTACATTAGCTAATTATGGCTCTAACCTGAAATGGATTTCTGGATTACATACTCTGTCCTCCCTATCCTGCAGTTTACCATATTGTGCGCTCTCAAACCAATTTAGCAAACACTACAAACCAGGCAAATACCTTCAGACCTGAAAATTAAGTGAGGCAAAAGACTGAGCCTACCCCAATCATGAAGCTGATCCTCAGGTGCAGCTGTGTCCTCTGCCAGGTTTGACAGACTTTGTTTCTGGAGCTGCAGCTCAGCTCACTACAGAGATCGGGGTCAAAAAGCTGGGAATTAGCTGCAGGGCTGGGGAGAGTTGCATTTGAGGGGGTCAAGACAGCTGTAAGGCTACATGAAGATGCCTGAGCAACCTTGAGGAGCACAAGATCTCTTCCTTTGTGTGCTATCCCTCCCTCTCCTCATCTCCCGTCCACCTCCCTTTCCGCGGGATCATCCCGAACACACCCGTCTCCAAGCCAGGAGGACAAGCGACAAGAGGGAAGAAGTTTGTTCTCCCCACTCTGCTTTTTGCACGAGGGACATGCTGGCAGGCACACAGCTGAATCTCCCACATCCCAGGCCTTTCTTTTAGCTGTAACATCACCTTCTCATTTTGCTTTCAAGGGATGGGAATGGTGCCTCCTGCACAGCCCACCAGTGCCTGCTGCAAGCCAGTGCTGCACACCGAAACACAAGTGGATGAAGCCTGAAGAGCAAGCAAATATTTGCTAAGAAACTATTAAGTGGGACACGGTTTGTAACTCCTCATGGCCAAATCTGATTCCTCCCTCCCAATGCAAACGCCAAAATGTTGCCAGTTCCCCATGTTTTTTGCAACGGTCTCTGCCATGACTGAGCTCCCTGTTAAACCTGAGAAGTTTTTCACTAGTGTTACGAAAAAACTTAAAATAATTACGTCAATTCTTTTCAGAAGAAAGGACATCCACCACATTGTCAGACAGGTTTAGAGCATTTCAGGACTCAAACAATGTTCTTTCTTTTATAGTCACTGTAATGCACCTTTTGTCAGCTATTTATAAAACTCTCTGTAGTCTTCTTTAAACTTAATCTTTTCAAAAATAACTTCAGAGCAAACAAGCTGTAATGGACGATTTCAGACGTCAGAAATGCATCTGTCTGAGACCACAAAAATTTCTGTCTTTCTCTTAGGAAGTAATACTCTGAAAGAAAATACATTCGAAAGCTTGTGCTGCAGTATAATAAAGAGTCAACTCATTTGGGTTGGTGAGACAAGTTTGAAGACCCTAAAGCATTTATAACATTTGGTTTTGTTTTTCCAATTAGGTGTGGCTTTCACTTTTTTCTTTCCTTTTTTTTTTTTTTTGTTTCACCTGATGCTAAAGTCATTTAAATCAAAAAATCAGTTAAATATATCTGGCACAGTTTTTTTCTAAAACCAAAGTGAAATACACAAAACCAATTTAATCACCAGAGTACCACTTCCTTCAGGATGTCAGTAATTCTCAAAATTGCTTTAGATATTTGCTAGATATCAGAAATGGGTAATGCAGCATTTTAAGTGGCAGAAATGCATTAGTACTATGTAAGTACATGATCCTTAATGTACTAATCTCAGCAATATGTGTAATGAGAACTTTCAGTAACACTTTATTTTAAGTGTCCTCTGAGAAATGCTAATTTACAATGAAACACCTATGGAAGTACATGTGACATCTACATGAATACCAAATGAATTCATTTTGATCAATGCTATTACAATGAATATGATATGAATTCACAATGATAGGGCGCTTAAAGAATTACCACATATTCCTTTAATATTACATATGTTTTGAAGATTAGTGTATGTTAAAAAGCACATTACAAGTTCATTAGGAGGTATGTATGTTACGATGTGCAATAGATATGCTGTAGCACTGTTTAAGGCACATTTGCATCATGTAAAACACTAACAAAAAATACCTGTTAGTAGTGGACTGGATTCTTGTTTCAGTTCCAGTAGTGGGATCTGCTGGGTTCAATGAATTCCTGGGCTTGCATTTGAGGGTGGAATCTAGAATAATGGTCTGGACTTTGTACTCACTGCTCATCCAGCCATGAAATTACTCACCCACCCAAAAATGTTAGTACAATCTAGTGTAGAGTATTTTCATACTCAAAAGTAATGTGCCTTGGGCATTAAACAAAACTAACTGATGGGCCCTTTTAAAACGTGGCCATTATTGTCAGGAAAGGAACCACTGGAACTTGAGGATTTTGTAAAGATGACTCAGCTTGAGTGCAAGAGCAGGGTCTGAACTTTCACAAATCTGAGCCCCACTGCTATCCTCTCTAGCTGAGAAGCCTTACAGGATGCAGAGCAAACGTTCTGAAAACCCTGAGAAGTTAACTTGAAGAACGTGGGAAACAAATATGGTCAGAAGATATTCACAACATAAAACGTGATTACCTCTGCGGGTGTGCTGCTACCTCTCCCATGAGTGCTGGTTGCCATTCCTTTCACATCTGTGACAATCCAGGGTAGGTTCTGGCCACAGGACAAACATGTTCCTGATGGACCACAGCTCTCAGAAGAAGGGAAGAGTGGTCCACAAACAAGCCTAGAACCTGCTGCAAGTTGATCTGCAAACTGTCTCTGTTCTGTGGCAGAGGCCATAGCCAGGTACAGCTGCATTGAAATGGTCAGTGTCAGAGGAACAAGTGCAGGGGAGCAAACAGCAAGGCAACAGGAGAGCTGTAATAGAGCTTTACGTGCCTGGGAAACCATGACAAGGAATAATGGCCCAGACCTCAGCAACAAATGCTCATAAAAAGCAATGACCCTGACGTACTTGTTCTACTTTTATTTCACTTGAAGACCCTCACACAAACATTTTATATACACATACACGTGTATGTATATGTATATGGCTATGGTGTCCTTCTCTAAATGCGACTGTGTTTCCTAAAGGTCAGTAGCAGTCCCAACGCCACCATTTCCCCTAAAGCATTAGACCGTTTTCTATCGTTGCACACCAACCTTGGCTGTGTTTATGTGGGATCGTTTCCTTTTACATCTGGCGGGGACCGCAGTTAGTGGTAGATGCCAATAAGCAATTGCACTAATCAAGGTGCAACACCTGCCAGAGCAGAGGCTGAACCAGCAGTATGTGTTGGCTGAGCGCTGAAAGAGCGTGCTAATTGCCAGTGGCTGGCCTTTGGCTGGTCTACCAGGCGTCAGGAGCTTTCAGCAGCGAGTCTCGTGGCTTGGAAAGGATAAAGGAATCTTCTTACGGTGCTGAGGTCCCTCCTCACACTGCACCAAGTGTCTCCTGGGAGATGCTACCTGCACTTCCCAGCACATCCCCTCACCAGCAGACCCATGGCACGAGCTGCGAGGTGGAGGACTTGTGGAGGACTGCCTGTCATCCACAAGTCCATTGAAGTGCCCTGAGCTCTCTGCATCACCACAGAATTACCAGAATTACCAAAAGCAGCCGCAGTTAAGGGTGCATGTGTCTATAGAGAGGAACATATATACTTACACAAGCACATGTAATTACTCACATCAGGCTTGTCATCTTCCCCTGTTAAAGCATCACAGGAGGGACTGCCGATTTGACCAACAATTACAAGTTTAATGAAAGCGTGAAAGAGATCCTGAACTATTGCATCTGTGATGGCGTGAGCGCACTGCTGCACAGCACTTCACTTGTCATAAGAAAAGGAATTGCTGAAATTGTTTGATGTTTACATTTAGCTCGTTCTTTTAATATAGACAGGAAAACAGAGGCCATGTCTCAGAAGAGTGGTAAAAGAAAACACAGCATTTCATCTGTCAGTTGCTAGGATAAATAACCCAAATAAGAAATAAACTTCAGATAAAAAGTTTAAAACGCGATTTAGAATAATAACGCCATTAATACTGATCCTCACGCTATGTTTGCCCATCTGGGCCTCTTGACTTTTGGTATAAAGTTGGCGCTATAAGATATACATAATATTCACATTTTGCTTAATCATCACAAGTCTGGAATTCAGATACAAAAAAAAAAAAAAAAGGTGAAAAATTGTAAAATTTTGTCAGAAAATTGCCTCAGAATGAAATTCTGCCCTTTTCTTCTACTCCAAGGAGTCATTACCATCTGACAGCTGTTTAGTGGCATATGTGTGTTGGTGGTACCAGTCCAATTCCTAGTGGGCAGGTGTCTGCATCACAAAAGCCACCATCACAATTGGCACTAATTGGCACCCTTGCTGGCAGCCTCAGTACAGAAAATAAGGATTAGATGGCACAGAGATCAAATTATGCTGTCACCACAAAGGTGATCCCCCTTTAGGTCAGAAAGGCCTGTTGGCAGGACAGTTCGGGGAAGTTTGCACTTCCCAGGCTCTTGTTTTGCCGGAGAGACGTGAAATGTCGGGTGTCTGACGCTGGCAGCAAGGCACATTTCACATGTGCTTTCACTTCACATTTTCAGCTGAATTTCAAAAAGAAAAAGAAATGCACCACCCAAACTCAACACTCAAACAACAAACCAGAAAATTCCCTCTTAATTTGGACAGTATCCGATCCATACAAACTTGCTGTTTTATGCAGATAGTCACCATATTGCTCTGCTGTGGTATCAGTATAGTTAGTATATTAGATGTCTTTCTTTGTATGTTTTTCTTTTTTTTCTTTTTTTTTTTTTTTTTTTTTCCAGAACAGCATGCAAATTCTGTGATTTTTCTAAGTATAGGGTGCAAAATACCCTGGAAAGTAGGGGGGAGGGGGCATGTCTTACCGCTCAGCGAGCTTTATGAGGATATTCTCTTAGTTATTGAGATGAGTTGAATAATTCTCCACTAATTTATACACCAGTGAAACTGGCCTGTTGGCAAGTCCACAATTAATGCGAATGCCAAGTGGGATTGCAGCTTTGTTTCATCTAGGAAAACACTTAGCTGAACAGCAGCTTTCCCAGCTGAAAATGTGTGTCTGTCTTTAAACTTGCAACAGAAGCTGGCATTTCTTCGTTTCCATTCACTCTATCATTATGATGCATTATACAATGTAATGATGTAATACGCTGGAAAGCTGAAACGCTAGCTCTTTGCCAAAAATAATAATACAAAAAGTGTACAATTATTTTCATCTATGAAAGCCACTCTCACCACCATCTCCAGCTCCCCAGTCAAAGAGAAAGCTTCCCTAATAGCAGATCATCTCTTTCTGCTTGCGAATCGAACGTGAATGTGGAAGGGGGGGATGCCAGCTCATCCATGCTGAGTTACAACTTTCAGGAGATGTAAACATATTTACCACTTCAGTGTGGTGGCTCAGCGCTGCACGTCCCTCATGCTTTTTCTAACAGCATCCCTCCCCAGGCGACGAGCCCCTTACCTGCGGGACGCGGCGTTTCACTCTGCCAGCGGCTGCACTGGGGCCGAGCAGGAAGGGATTACTCCAGGCAAGAAGAGACCAGGACGTGGACCTTGCTTAGAGGATCAAAATGCCAGGAATTTTTCAGGCCTGGCCTTACCTCTCCTTAATCACCCGAGTCATGAAAATATCGAGCTCATGAATGCACTTATACAGATGCTGCAGGTTCAGGCGTCAGACAGGGAACCTGAAGTGGCTGCAGGGGATGTAAAATTGCCCTGACCATAGAAAAGGCGGTGCGAGAGCAGGAAGAAAATACAGATTGCTTTAGGTTAAGTGTCCGCTTTGCTGCTTTATCTCCCATTGCCTTACATGGAGTTCATACAGCGCCAGCACACCTCCATATGCAAAGCCATGAAATCAATACCCTCTCGCCAGCAAGGCTCTCCCAGGGTAGGACTGCTAATACCCAGCCAGGAAAGCTGCTGAGCATCGTATCGTGTGATGGGGCCACGCAAGAGCGTGGAAGCATCCCCTTCTCCTCCAACCAACCAAAGACGCCTGGGCTCCTGCAGAGCTGCAACACCCACAGGGTGAAGGGCATGCCTGTGGGACAACACGCACTGTCCTTTAGTAGCAATTTGTTTTCAGAAGGACATAAAGGAGGAGGATAGCTCCAATGAAGCGCCTTGGCCAGTGTCTGCATCCCACACCATCATGCAGAAGAAGCAGCAAGTGCATCTGTGCCCAAAATGCATCAAGATGATGCATAATACATCTGTATATGTTCCTCTACCGTGGTGCTCAGAGAAAGGGTAGCTCTATGGCAAAGGGTGCGATGGGCAGATGATGAAGGTGAGGATACAAAAAGGAGTTTCATAACAAACTGTGGTGGTTTTACTCGTAAACCCACTACACAAACTCAGCCACCAAAGCATTTCATGTCTTAGTCACTGTAAGTTAGCTCCCAGAACAGGCATTACTGCCGATGGCAAAAGCCACTGCCGGTGGTGCAAGAGCAAAGCCAAACCCTACCAAAGCTCCTGTCCACTCCAAGGAGCTAAATACAGTCCTTTAGGAGGAAAACTGAAAACCAGCTCAAAAGAAATGTGACAGGGAGCAGCACACTACCGAGCAGTGGGGTTGGGGTGCGGGAGGCACATGCCATGCATCAACCAGGCGCAGGTCTGCCGGGCGGAGAAAACTCTGCTCCTCCAGTGATATACAATTGCACAGTAAGTGTATCTTAATAATACAATAAAGTGTTAGCTCTGATTAGAAGAGAAAGATGAATTCTTCTGCTAAACCAGGGTAACCCTAAAAGCGTGTTAACATGAAATACTAAATAAAATGCTACTCATCTATAATAAATCTTATTACACATTTTGGCAATTTTACTACTAACATACCGAAGGTTTCAAGCAATGTTTGAAAATAGAAATCTTAAATTGAATCATTGTTGCATGAATATATGCAAAATATTCATTTCTAGCACTGTGAGGGTTGAGTGCTTTTAAATTGGAGAAATCACTCATGACTTCACCTTTTCATGCAAGATAAAGTTGTATGTGGTAACATCATTACAATGTCATGAAAGGAGTGGAAATCATACAACAGTTCTGCCTAAAGCTAATATACAAAAAAGTACTTCTATATTTTTCAATATTGTTCAATATTTAAAGGTGCAGTACAAGGCTTTAAATATATAAAAAAAATCATTAGACTTCAGATGTCAGTGTGGCCTTCACTGAGTACTGAGACTAATAAAATCATTGATGAGATCTCTTTAATATTTAACAGAATTCATGTCTTAGGTACCAGCCTATTTTCAACTCCAGTCTCTGTGGAAAGAACTAAATATAGAAATTAAAAAAAAAAAGCAAACGATTTATGTGGCGGTCATTATAGATTTTTTTTTTAACTAGAGCACTAAAATTAAACTATTTACTCGATAATACTGTCATAACAACAGAGAAAACACCATGACATTTAAATAGTATTTCCTATAAATCCTTTAGCAGGAGATTACTTCAAAAGTACATAACACTTTTATACACATTAACAATCAGTAAATTCAATCAGTGAAAACGAACGAGCGTATTTCGCAAGGAGTTGCCGCACCATGAATTGCCAATATAGAGTGTGGGAGACTACTGGAATCTTAAAGGTGCTTTAAAAGACTGGGAAAGGAATAATTGGTGCTTATAGACTTCTTTGCCTTTTCTTCCCTGTGATTGAAAAAGAAAAAAAAAATTACACCTCAAAGTTCAGCCTTGGAAGTAGAAGTTACACTAAAAAAAGTCCACCCCGTAATATAACTACATTATTTTTTATAGCACAAATGTGAGGGGAAAAAAAAAAAAAAAAAAAACACAGGGTAAGGCAATTGTATAATGTCAGGTGCAACTTCAGAGCCCGGTACAGATGAAATGGACAGCTCCATCACTGCGAGGCTGTCCCTGCTCCGGCGCCTGGGCTCAAAGGGAGGCAAAGCGAAAACGTCTCTGCTCTGGATTTCAGACCTACCGAGGAAATACTCCCGTTCATTAAAATTAAAACGCCGACCCCTAAATTACCGCCCCGCTCCTGCGTATGAGATGCAAAGCCGGGTGCTGCCTGCCGGCCGGGCTGTTGCTAGGTGACAGTGGCGCGGCACCGGCCGAGGCTGGAGGGATGGGGGCCAGGCTGGGCAGAGGCTGCCCCATACAGCCCTGGGTCCCCAACCCTGTGGGTCTGTGCAGCCCCAGGACATTGCCTGGGATGGGTGGCAATGGAGAGTTTGGCGAGATTTTGGCCACAGAAGGGTCGGGTTGGCCAGAAGGGTGCTGGCGTGGCACCTGTAGGGTTCAACATGCTTCGGTGGTGATGCTAAAGCCAACGGGGGCATGAAACGTCAGCAGGGAACAAATAGAGGCTAACTGCAAAGCTACCGACAGCGGTGCTGTGGTGTGGGTGAACCTGCTAGCAGGGCAGATGCCCAAACCTGGCGCCCGTGTCCTGTCCCTGAGGACTGACTGCTGCCAGACCCTGGCCAGCACTGGGGTCCCCGCTCCAAGCTTTAGAGGCTTGCAAGCCAGGCGGGCTCCCCCTTGCACAGGTCCCGTGGTGCTGCACCTGACCTGTAGCCCCACTGCCCACTGCTTCCCCACCTCCCCACGTCCCACTGTAGTGTGGAAAGTGAGGAACAGGGCCTTTTTACCAAAAAAACAGAGGAGGCCCCCAGCCTCCTCTACCTCTGGACAAGGTGCTGAGATGCCCTGACCTTCACGGGGTTCATTTCTCCCATCGTGACCACTAATGGGAATCGGTGATACCCAAACCATAAGCCCCACGAGAGCCCCAGGAGCTGGGCACAAATGAGAATTTCTCCTTTCCCTCGCTCGCACCGGCACAAACCCAGCCTTCTCCAGACCTCACCTCGCTGTGCCTTCCCCACGTTCATTTCCTTCAAAAATACACAGCGAGCTCACGTCAATGAAACAAACAATTTGGTGGTGATAATCCATAGATTATTGACAAGACGAATGAGATTCCTTGGGTCTAATGCTCTCTGCTACTCAAGGGCTAGCTAAGCTCTCTTTTTTCAAATATGTGGATTTTGAAATGATGGATCATAATAACAGAGCTGGTGCCTATGAATGGGGATTGCAAACACTTAATATTTCAATAGAAGTGTGTGCAACATGATCCAATCACTCTGAAAAATGTACAAAATGGAAATATATAAAGAAAGCAGCTGGCATGAAAGAGAATAAACAAAGAAATATTGATAAAACTCTGTGTGGATTAGGCAAAATATATTCATGCTGCATTTGAATAATCTCATATATATTTATGCATGTGTACATATATATTCAATATACAGGAAGATTTCTTACCTCATCATTCCCCCGCTTTGAAGGACGGGGCTCTGAATTAGCACCATTCCCCTGCAAATCGTGGAGCCCCGCTCCCCAGCTCCTGCAGGCGCTCGGGGAGCCTGCTCACCCGGGGCGATGCTGCGAGGAGATCGCCACCCCTGCCCCAATTCAGGGATGTGGAGAAGCACACGTTTCGTGTTCGACTCATGAGGGACCCCTTGAAAGATCCATCTTGTCATTCATTAGACTAATTTTTTGCATGCTTTTATATGGCACACCCCAGTGATTTCAGGATCAGGCCGGGAGAAATCATTTGCATCACGCTTACACTAGGGTATTTACTTCCCTGAGTCTCAGCAGTAAAAACAGTCTGACCACTGAGAGCTGAAGAATAAGAATTAAGCAAATTTTAAGGCTGAAAACGCACTGTCCCAGTGCACAGCTCCCTGACCTGCAGCGTGTCCCAGTGGCCCAGCTGGGGTAACCTCTAGGAGCATGCACGTGCATTGAATCCATGCCAATGGCAAGGTATCACAAGCTAGTTTAAGCCTCAAAGGAAAACAAGCAAACAAACAAACAAACAAAAAGCTAAATCATTGTACAACTGTTGCAGGCTAACAGGATGTACACGAATGGTGACTACAGCTCAGATGATGGGTGGGAGCCTTTTATGCTGCAGTAACTTCCTAATGAATCTAAGCCCCAAGTTATTCTGCTGTGTTAGGAAGGAAGCAGTGGTAACAACCTCCTCTCCTTCTTCATTATTTTCTGCTTGCTTGCTTTCCCTGTACTTTTACCACCAGATCATCACCAATTTCCACAAGGCCACCCTGAGTGATGAGGGAAACCAGAGCCCTGTCCCCTGGCTCTCCAGCATCAGCCAGCAGCAATTTATTCCACTGGGGCTGCGCTGCGGGGTTTTCCCACTATTTAATCTCGGCTGCCCAAAAAGCCACCTTCCTTCCCCTCAGGCACAGCAGCCTACCTACTGCTGAGATGTTCACCACAATGAGCTTTGCTGCTTCATTTCTGCCCATGTGACTGCTCCACAAGCGGCACAACCTCAGTGATGATCTCCGCCGGCCGCACCTGCCCGTGAATGAGAAGGAGCAGCCCGTAGCTGGAGCACCAGGTTCTCCCCCCAGCAGTGTCCCTTTTGCTGGCACAGTGTTTGTTAGCTGCCTGGTCTCCTGCACTGCTCACTGCAACCAAAAGTTTTATTTTGGCTTTTTACACGCCTGGTTGGCTCCTCTCTTACTTTGTCAGCCTGTATTTGATCACGGCCCCAGATTCCAAATTGCGTGCTGCAGGCTGAATTTCCCCCAGATTTACATGCCACGACGATCAAAATCTGTTGCTTAATACAAGACCTCTGTAATGAGCCTGAGATATTCTATCGCATGCTGGATTTCTGACTCACATGGTATGCAGTAACCCAATGAGACACACACGCACACCCACACACACACCAGAGCAGAGGTTTGAAACAGCAGCAGCTTTTCTCCTGGCACAGGGCAGGGGCACTTTGGTTTCTTGAACAGGTGGACTACCTGACAAGCAGCAGGTAGCCTTGCTTTTGACTACCACGTTTTAAATCAGGGCTGTTTGGCAATTCATTAGTGTCTGCTAACTGTTAAACACAGGAAAGTTCAAAAACATGCATATGTTTTCCTCCCTGCCTCCCAGGTGGTATCTGTTTCAAGCAGCAACCTTTTCACTCCCTGCATAAAGACTTGTAAACTTCCCGTGGCTACACCAGCGGTTCCTAACCAGGTGCCTGCGCTGGAGCCGCAGTCTCTGAAGAGCAGCAAACTCCATATGCTGATCCCCGGCTAAGTAGATGCCATTCGTTTCTCCTTGAAAGTTTATTGTCAGAATTACTGGAATGTACACAAATGTCTGTATTTGAAGGTGAAATTTGGTGGAAAAATAAAGATATAATAGGATCCTTTCTTATATAATTTCCCGGTGTGATGTCTGTCTAAAAAATGAAGTGAAATTATATGATGTCAAAAAATCATGTTTCAAAATGATTGACAACATGTGAGTGTTTTGCATTGTGAAATGAGGTGGAAAATTTTAATTGCATGATGGAAGGACATAATATTTATTAGAACCTTGTAACCACACTGGATTTCAGTGAGAGGACACAATTTAAAATTCTGTATTAATACTTCAGGCTAAATCTTAAATGAACACACAGAAGCAAAATTCCAACTTGGAACCTGTGAATAAGTTTTTAATCTCTAATAGAAAAATAGCATCTATAGGGTAGGCACGTCACCATAGTGACAAAAAGGTTCCCTCGTACACGTGCTACTCTTCTGATCTGAACAATACACAGCACCACGCTCCCGGGTCACTGAGGAAATAGCTGCTCGGTGCACGCAGGGTTTTGGTAAAGGTCTAAGGAAGATCGGGGTAGGCTGAAATTCTTAGAAAGCCAAAACTATTTATAAACCCACTTCCAGCCTTCCCAATGACAATAAAAGAAGGGTTTGCATCCTCACCCAGATGCAACCAACCCAGGTGCTTGCAGACAGATGGGAATAAATCCCAGAATCAAACCGTATTGGGGGAAATCCCAAGTAAGCAGCAACATGGTAGCAACAAGTTCAGGGAGAGTCCTGGCTGGCCCTGTATTAGTTTTACTATCGAGGTTGGCCACTGCAGCACCTGACAGCAGTAATTTTCAAGGAAAGTGGTCTAGAGAAGGAAAGAAAAGTGAGGTAACATGAAAATGGAGGGAAAAGGAGTTATGTGTACATGGAGGTAACTTGAAGCGATCCATCTTCACTTTAAGACATGCCCTGAATATGCCTTTTGCCAGTAAGGAGTCTAAAGGGGCCATCTATTTAAGGTTCTGCAGTATTAGTTATACTTCTCCCTTCCTCTTTCCTGGTGAGACAGGACCCTGAAGTACGGAGACATGGCAAGTGAGGCTACCCCTTGCCCAGCAGAAGCCCTGGGGGAGCTGAGCCCCTCGCTGAGTCCACCGACAGCACCGCAGGCCAAGGGGGAGTGCTGGGCGATGAAGCAGGTGAAGTCCATACCCTGCTGGAGTCAACTCCAGCTTGGCCAGGTCTCTGAACCAGCAGTGACAAGTCAAAACCCAAGCAATCCTCACATACCCACATGACATACAAAGAAGAGAACAACATAATTCTCTGTGTAGGCAAAGTAGGTCACAATGAATATAGAAACAAAACTTTTTAACACTCTGTAGTGACTCCCACTTTACCAAGAAACAACTACATAATCAAAATAAAAGGCACACACAAGCCAAAAGTACATAAGGAATTTGTGAGAGAAATGAAACCAACTCTGAGACCTTTTCTGTTCATTGTAAGAGATGGGGGACTGTGTTATAAATGTCTATGTAGAGCCAAAGAGAATGGTTAAAATTATATCCATCAGGCCTAAATGAGAAGTACAGAAAGCTACACAGGGAAAGCAAAGAGGCCGGCTCCAAATTCTGCCAGTGGCTCAGTATACCAGTAATCCACAAGAAATTTGGCCTGGGACATAAATCACAGCACCGGAATCCTAAAGGGTCATTGAACAGGTCTGCAGCTAGTCAAGCAGAAGAGGTCAGAAATTAAAACGGTTAGCAAGGAGTAATAAGAAACCTTAGATCCTTAAAGAATTGTTTGAAATATCTATTTGTGCTCCTCTCTGAGGAGGGGAGAGATTTTTCTCTTCTCTATCAAATTATCTTTGAGTACTGGGACCAATCTTCTTTTGCATATTCTCACCAGCTTTCAGAGGAGGTTGTATTTTACCTGCGCGCATCCACTGAGCAAACCAGCAGGCAGAAAAGTTTTGCTCTAAGCCAACATATGTTCCTTGAGAGGGATTTACACAGCTTTGCATGAGAAACACTTGCACCTTCCTCCAGGCCAGGGCAGAAAGCAGTAAGAAATGGCTTAGCCCACTGACCACAGCGAGTAGAGAGCTTGACAGAACCACAAAACCCTGTGGCAGCCTGTGACAGATGTCCCCAGTCCTACCTGACACGGGCACAGAAAGCCCCGTCCCAGCCTCTCCAGCCCTGCTGGTGTGCCAGGGAGGGGGTAACAGCCCTGACCCTGACACAGGACTGGTGCTCCCATCCGACATGCAGCCCAGAGCCCAGACTCTCTGAGCCAAAGCCTGATGCCTGGGAAGTCTAATCGATGGAGTGGGGGGGGGGAAAAAACTGTAAAAATGTATTAGATATTTCTGAATAACAAATAAATCCGAGGAAATCACAATGTGCTCACAGCTATTCCACGAGAAGGAGAGAGAAAAGCAGATCAATTATTCATTTCAAGTTACTCACTCGGCACTCCATCAGGCTCTTTTATAAGCAAAAATGGTTACAGGATGAGCACACCTCCCAAACAAATTTCTGCTCCACCCTCATGCAAGGAGCAATCATGCGCACCCAGGGAGCCCCACGTTCAGAGAAGGTAGGGGCACACACACACACACAGCCCCTCGTCCTGCTCCGTCCTGCCCTGCTGCATCCACCCAGGGCTGGAGTTCCCCAGGTTCGTGGATCAGTCCTTCCCCTCTCCCCTCCACGCACACTTTTGCAGTCTGGGATTCCTATAATAATAACAAAGCAGAAGTGCAAAAATGGGGTCTGACCATGCTCAGAGTTTTTTAAAACAACTGTTCACAAGCTGAACACCTACAGCGTTCAAGGCTTTGGTTTAAGGCCACCAGTAATTCAGGTGGAGACTTTCTTGGATGGAACCTGAACAGGTTATGGCCTGATTCAGCAGTGAAGACTCCGCGATCTGAAGATTGATGCTCCCCAAATAGCTCTTTGCTCCAGTCATTCTGAAGTGTTTATAAAATGTTTGCATCCCATATCTGAGTATTAACAAAACCATTTTAATAACAATACATAAAACACCTGTGTCCTTGTGCAGAGCAGAGCAAATTATTGCAATAGTGTGAAATAAAAATGGTGGGGTCCTTCAAGTCTTAAATCACCAAAGACCGATCTGCCTCCTTCCACCTGTTTGTATTCAGCTTTTTCTGTTCAGAAAGGAAATAACCATCCCTGAACAAGCAACTACAGAGTACATAAGAGCATCACAAAGTAATTATGAGTTTATGACATCATCTTAATATTACTAGGGAGAGACTGAAAGACCCAGGAGAAACTCCAGATTTCCCTTTTGGGAAAACGTTAATGGATGCTTACAATCTGTTTTCCTTTGTTTGGATGTTACAACCAATAATACACTTTTATGTCTATAAATAAAGACTAAAGTTGAATAAATCCAACAAGCTCCTGAGCCTGCGGCTCTGAAACTTGATTCACATTCACAGTAAAGATTTATGAGTCACTCACAGAGAATAAGTTGAAACTGCAAGATTTGGGGTGAAATTATTCAAAAGGGTGATTATTTTTGGAATGATTATGCATGCACACCTGATCAGGGTGTCACCTGGGCCCCCTTGTCCTACATGATGAAATGTGGCAATTTTTCTGCATTTCTCTTTGCTTGCAGAAAAGAAGAGCATGTAAAAGCAATCAAACTGTTTATTTTTGCATCAGACCATCTTGTGGAAATATTTTCCCTTTCAATTAGATCATAGGACACGTTATTTAAGCTATTCACATGAATATACTCAATTTACTGATGCCTGCAAAGCAAAGAAATAAAACTGATTGCTGTTCCTCGTGTGTGGGTGTGTCTCTGTATCTTTAGATGTATGTATGTATATGTGAACCAAAATGCCTCGTATGGGATGCTAAGTTAAGCACTCATACTCTGGGAGAAGCAGGCCCTGGTAGCTGTCCCTGCTGGGTGCACCACGGGAAGAGGAACTGGCTTCTTTCCTTTCTTTCCCTTCTCTCAATTCGCCTTCATCTTCACCCAGCAGGTTTGCAACTATTAAGTGTAGGAACCACATGTACCACCAGATGAGGCCATCGATTGTGAGGAAGACAGAAGGCATCTGTCCCTAGGTAAGGCCATTTGCCTGAGTCCCTCTCTTGCTTTTGACACCTAGATAGCAGTTTGTTTGTTTGTTTCAAATTATTTGTCTAAATTAAATCAGTTTTGTAAAGTATAAATGAAACAAGTTAGAAAATATACTCAGGTTTGTATTTTCTCTGTGCCTAGAGAATGAGATCACTCCACAGCCATCTGAAAGGTTTTCAGGAGCCTCCCTTTATAAAATTTTTGTGGCAAGCTCTCAGAAACTTCATTGTTAGTCACTTCGCTCTCTCCATGTTCTTCCTGATAAGATGTTTTTCTCCTGCACAACATATGTTTCTCCCTTTTTAGTCCTGAAACTTTTTTGCTTTGTTCAGGCAATTCAAAATTGATACAAACTTTTTCCTTGATCTCATAATGATTTGGCCTGAAACAAATCTCCTGAACTTGGGCAGGCGCAGGTCAAGCTCCAGATTTGGTACTGAGTGCTTTTCTCTGAAACTGGCTGAACGCAAGTTTGGGACGCTCCTCTCCTCTCAGCACAGACTTAAACAGAAAGCGGCACCTCTCCTCCCAGCTTCTGCCTCCTTTCCAGAGAGTCTCTACACTGGACCAAGTTTATAAACTTCATGACTATGCTGGCAAAACTGCAGTGATGTGGGAGCCAGGCAGATAGTCACCGTTTTCCAAATGGCTGCTATTGCAGAAAGGCAGGCTGTGCTCTGTGGCTACGCGGTAACCCTGACAAGTAACCCCAGAAGCTCAGCCCACTCCTCCCAACCTTTCCGTTAAATTATCACCCGCGCCTTCTTTACCACTAAACCTGAGTGAACTCATTCTGGCAAGAAACAAAGGCTGATATAAGAAGGAATCAAAATCTTACCTCGAAAATGCCTTCAACCCAGATTTTGTCCGAGACGAGAACACAAATGCAGGCATACGTTTTTCAGAAGACACCTGTCTTTGTTACAGTCCTGGATCTGAATGTGTCCCGACTCAGGATCTGCCACGGCCAAGTCCTCTCTGCTCTGCAACGACAAGAGAGCTCCGAGTCAAACTCACTGGAAGGCCCACCTAAGCCTGAGATGTACGGCTGTTTGCGGCTACGCGCACCTTGAAGTTGTTACTCTTTGTTCACCAAGAAAATGAAATTTCAAGGAACCAAAAATATTTGCCATTTCAGGTAAAATTTGCTAAGTAACTTTGACTGAAAACAACTTAAAACATTCAGAAAACTCAAAATGTTTTGTTTGACATTTTGAGAAAGCAAAGATGTTTTGATTTTTCATTTCAAAATAACCTTTTATGCTTAGAAATTTGCCAACATTAAACAATAAAAGAAGGTTTTGGAATGAAAGAAAAACTTTTCATTCAGCTAAATAAAAATATCTGTCTTTCTGTTTCTCTGAGAAGATAAAGAGATTTTGTTATGGGTTTTCCCATGATGACAATTCTAAACCTCTTTTTTTTTTTTTTTTTTTTTTTTTCATTTTGACCAGTGAACCAGAAATATCAGTTATTTGTCCTCTGGTGTTCACAGTGGCATTTCCCTTTTCTATGAAACCACCTCCAGAAAAGGAAAGGTGGTTTACTCATCTTCCCTCACACTATCACTTCTGCCTGCCCTATCATTAATTCTGTTGAAATCCTTCTTACAGGACATTAAAATCAAGAGTGGATTTCAACCAAAATCTTCTCTCATGGTCCTTACGTCACCTCTGAACTCCTCCACCCTGCTCCTAACTTGTTCTCCAGCTCTCCCCATGGTCTTGTGATGGCTGCTCCTCACTTCGGCATGGCTCGTCTTGGGATGCAGACAAAAATGGGCTCCTTGTGTGTTGTCTTCTTTATGGTGCACTAATGCATGGCCAGTTATAATTTAGCCCAAGGGTAGCATCATGCAGTAAACCACACTACAGTAATTACTAGCTTCTGCAGTGTTATTTACGGGACTACCCTACTAGGGTTATTTTATAACATTGTTATAGATTAATAGTGATACCGCTGCCTTCAGTGTGCAGACTTTGCTATGGGTTAAGACCCATGGAGGCCTGTACCATTCAAGAGAGCCATGCAATAAAAATAAAAGAATCATTTCTAGTAAGTTCTGACTCTGATTAAAAAACAATCTTTATGAAATAGACGCTAATAAAATTGCTTTCCTAATTACCCAGAGCTAGTTCATTTCCCAGCAAATATAATAAAACAGAGTTACTTGGCTCTGATTCACAAAATCTGAACCCAAGCTCATTATTAAGGCTTTTAGCAGTGAAAAAGCATGTGTGCATAAGATGCTGTCCCGTCAAGCAGAATGCAAGAAATCTTTTGAAGTTAGACCTTTGAAGTCTCAAGTTATTGCTGCATTTTTTTAACGCAGGTATTTCAACAAGAGAAAATCTCTCTGTGTTATTTACACAGATGGAACAGGGCACCCTATTATACCATCATATTCAGTGGAGATTTCGGTTAGAAGCAGAAAGTCTTAATTTAAAGAAATATTTAGAGCTAGTACATAGCACTTCTTAATCTGTGGAACCATTACAAGGCTGCAAGACTTTTACATAATAGAATAGACCAGCCAGCGTCCCAAGGCTATTATTGCTATGACTTGTAACACACTGAAATCTCTTTCATCTGCCTAACCTGGGATTTTGATTATTGTAAATGCATGAATATCTTTGTTTAGGGGGTTATGTTTATGTTTTATTTATTTGTGCTTATGTTCTGCTTTCTTCAAAACTTTCTGTTTTTGCTAGATGCGCAGGTGTTCTACCAGGCTCTCCTGTTCTCCTCACTCTGCTAGGAGCACCTGCAACATCCTGAGCTTGATTCCCACAGTGACTGCAGGCTGGAGCTCCAGATTTCTAAGAATGCAGAGTGCTGGGACAGGACGGGGCAGGACACCAGCTTCTCCACTACAGGAAGCACATGGAGAGAGAGACCTGATAGGCACAAGCTACACTGGTGGAGGTGCAGACAGAGAACCTCAGTGGTACCAGGGTAAGAAGAGCTCAGAGGATCAGAGCTCCCAAATCATGCACAGGCCGCGGGCACTTCTGAAGGCATTATCTCTGCAAATCCATCCCATCCTCTCGCACTCCAAAGCAACAGTGCCTTTATTTGAGTTTGACTTTTTTAGGTGTTTACAAAGACCTGTTTTCTTCTCCATATCAAATACCTACGATGCACCCTGCCAGGAGAGGTATACTCCAGGTTCAAAACTCCTAGAATTTAAATGGTACAAACTCCTGGTTTGTACCCAGGTTCAAAACCTGGGTACAATCTAATATTACTGAAAGCATTTTAAAAGTATAAAGAGATCTTAGGAAGTCACCCTCTGCCTCTCTGCTTCATGTCAGGAGCATCTACACCTAAACCCTTCCCAACAGCTGCTTCCCGAGAACACTCCTCTACTTTCCAGACCGCAGCAAACCCTTTGAGCTGGCTGGTTAAGGTGGCCCCTGCAGCCCAGGGACACTCAGCAGCCTCCATCTCATGCCAGTAGGACGTGCCACCTGATTTCTCTGTGCCTTGTGGGTTTTTTTGGCACCCGTGTACTGTATCTGCCTGGTGTGGAGACAATCCCATTGCAGACCAAATGCCCATCCTGGCAGACAGACGGACACATTCCCCTGAGGACAGGAAAGAGGAGGGAAATTCCCCCCCGCAGACCTGTCCATAGGGCTGCTCCCCAGCTAACTTTTGGGCTACAGCTTGTGCTTTCAACAGAACACTCAGGATGTAAACCCATCCTATACTCATCCAGAGCCAGACCTCCATAAAATTAGCAATTCTAAAGACATTTCCATGCTATAAAAGTAACAGATTAGTACTTGTTTTGGTTTAAATTTGTCATACTATTTATATTTGAAGGAAAAAAAAAAAACGTTTAGAAAAAGCTCTCAACCTAAACCCTGTCTCACTGCTAAAGCGAGCTGCTTCTCCTTCAAATCAATGCGTCTCCAATGCCCTTGGAAGTGACTGCAGGACCAGGGCCTTCGGTAGCAATTCTCTTGGTGCTGCATGAGTCAGAAAAGAATCCAGCTGCCTCTGTAGAGCGCTATGGGTTCCACTAAGCTCCTTGGGGACAAAAAGCAGGAAAAGCTTCTTTCAATCAGTGGATTAAGCAGCTACGACTCAGAATTCACATCAGAGATGATCTGTGGAGTGAGAAGGTGCCGTTTTTACACAGTCCTTTCCTTAACCATAGCCACGCCGCAGCGCAGCTTGCTGCGGCTTGCGCACACCTCCTGTCCCCTCCTGCCGCTTGTGGTGGCATCTGCGATACTTCGGCTCCAGGGGATGTGCTAAGGATAAAGTTTCTATCTCAACTTCAGATTGCTTTGTTTTTTTGCGGTGGTAAGTTAGATCCTTAACATTATCTTAATGCACTTTTTATGGTTTAATTTCCCCTTTTGTGGTGCTGTTTTCCTCAATAAGACTCTTAAATTGAAATCAGATTTCCTCTGAAGGAGCCAGCCTGATTTTCTTCGAAAGCCCAGTACAATACAGTCATTCCGCTGAGACTGACAATTTTATTATGGTTGCATTTCCTTTTTGCCTACAAAATGTTTGTTTTATAAATAGGCCTTTTTAATTTAATGTAATTTTTGTACAACAGCAGAAACAGTCAAAAAAACACAAAATTTTGTTTTTCTTATACACGCCTTCCTTAATTTACTTTCTGTTGGCTGGGGAGGGGAAATCAACTTTTTACCTAAGGCAAAATGTATGTAAAATATCAATCTAAAGTAAAACTCAGCTCCCCTGCCTTCAAGCCACATATCACTGAAGATGTAGTCTTGTAATTAAAAATAGCAAACAAAAAAAAAAAGGCCTACAAACAAAATAACTACATTGCACTTTAATGAATGAGACAACTACAAGCAGAAACATGACAAGGACTATGGAAACTAATCAACTGACAATTGCTTTTACAATTTTTACACCACTCATGATTTAACAAGGGGGGTGGTTTTGGTTTTTTTCATCACATGCTTAATTTTAAGCATGTGAAAAGTTCCATTGGCCTCAGTGGCATTTTTGTTTTTGTTTTTTTTTTTATACCTTTAAGATTGCCTAAATGCTTAAGCATCTTGTGGAATTATGGTCTCCCTTTGGACTGTCAAATTGCTCTTACATCTATTTGCTCCAAGAGGACGCAAAGCCTGCTGTGGGGAGCTCCAGCTCTCCGTGCACACCCCACTGGACAAATCTAGGTCACGCAGCACGAGCTAGTTCATCGTCCCCATCCCCATCTTGGCCATGAGCTGGTCCCACATGCCTGGCTCTTCTCCCTACATAGCCAGAGTGGAAAAGGAAGGCAGGAGAAAGAAAGATTTGTTGACCTCATAACAGCACTGGGATGCAGCTGAACATGACGTTGGCCTCAGGGGCTAAAAGCACTGGTTAAACTGGGAGCAGTCTTCACTGCCCAGCTTGGTGTCACCTTTTGGGGTCCGCAGCACAGAGCGCACCTCTGCCAGAATTTATGCTTCCCCTACAAGTCCTGACAATCAAATGGCGCATCCATTCAAACAGCCATCTAATAGAAAAGGAGGAAAGTCTTCCTGACACACGCATCCAGATTACTTTTTATATTTCTGTAGTCATCAACAACTGGTCTGAATTGCTCTGTAATGGTTTAAATTCTGGTAACAGGTTTCATATGCTTGCTATAACATCTCAGCGTATTAATTAGTTTTCAAGACCCCCAAGCAATAAAAATGTAGCCATTCAAGGTCACAGTTTGACTTATTTACAATTGATGTATAACTTGGCAAACTCTGCATTCAGCTACTTCGTACAATAGAAAATATATTGTCATTCAGGTTAACAAAAGACTCTTTTCTTTGCCACCTCACTACAATGGCCCTGCAAATGAACATCGCCTGAATAAAATCCTAACCACATTTTCACTCTCATTAACCACAGTAGGGTATCACACAATTTGCCTGGCTCCTACTTAGACCACTGTGCACCATTTTACTAGCAGCAGTTTGATGGGTTTTATGGCAGGTGATATATGGAGTGGGAGTTTCGGGAGTCGTAAACAGAAGCCACAGTGTATCACAATGTGGTTTAGGGATATAATGACTGTGTTGTAAAGCAAAGGATGACAATACTGCACTAGGCTTGAGGTAGTGAACCAATAGACCAAACAGCTCAACATAATTCAAGCTACAAACAGAGGATCCTAGGTGTGTGCTGGCCTTCCTATATCTTTCATTAATTACCCCTGATGAATTTGAATACGAACTACTAAAACTGAAATAAATCTGTATCCAAGAGAAAAATTATAGAGTATCTCCTTGTATTTCTTGGAAGAAGTTCCTCTGCCCCAGTGCACAAACACACATCCCACACTAGCAGTTCTGAAACAACCTTTTGCATCTCCTTTGCTGCTGGGGCTATCATCACTTACTGCCAAGCCAGAACAAATGCCAGCCTGGAGACCTTTTGCACACAAGCAGGGGGCAGGTTCTGCTCTTAGCTACGTCTGCAGAAGCTGGGCTGAATGCTACTCTGAGCAGAAATACCTCCCTACATATATTGTTCGTATTTATTCATGCTCTGACATCAGACAATGCTCTACTTTTTCCATGGAGCACTACTGGGTTCTGCCAGTCCTACCAATGCTCTTAATTCACATCCTAGCTCGACCACTTTTCTGGCTGATTCATTTGTGCCTGGCTGATCCTGCTGTGCTGTATTTGGATTGGTATTTCTGCAGTGGTCCTGTACTGGTCAATCCCTGCAAGTCTTGCAGAGGTGTGGTTTTGGTGTTTTGTTTTGGTTTGTTTGTTTTGTTTTGTTGCTTTTTTTTTTGCTTTTGTTTTGTTTTGTTTTGTTTGTTTGTTTGTTTTCTTTTTGTAGTTGTTTGATTTTTGTTTTTTTTTTTGTTTTGTGGGGTTTTTTTTGGTTGGTTGGTTGGTTACAAATCTTGTCTAATTATGGCACAGAATAAGAAAATTGTCTACCTGGTTCCCCAAGCTGTGTCATTAGCCACATTGTGATAGATTGGTGTCAGTGACAGAGCTCTCTCCCAGCATTCAAAGCCTGCTCAGTTGCGTTTAAACTAAATAACAATACTTAGCGCATCTAGCGCTTTGCATATTCAAAGCGCTGTACAAACATCAATTAATTAATCCTCATAACATCCCTGTGAGGTAGGTAAGTATTATCTCAGTTTTACAGATGGGGAAACAGACACAGAGAGGTTAAGTAAAATGAAAAATTAAAGTGGAGGTGTGCTGGTTAATTTGGAACTGCACTTTGTGCTGTTTGAAAAATTAGAAGGTGCTGTACCACATCTCCATTATTCTGCCAGAGAAAGCTACATTTTGATGTGCTGACTCCCCTGGTAGGAGCCACTGCCACAGTCAGGTACCCTGAAGCTGAACCTTCATGTTCTCCGGCTGGGGAGCACACATGAAAAATTCCCACCAAAAGTATCCTTCTGCCTAAAGTAAAACGTAGGCAGAGGTATCTCCTGCTTCCAAGCATATTCCATAACTATCAGAAAAGATTTTGAGATAAATAATCTATTTTGGTAAAATCACTAGGAAGGAGCTAAGACATGACCTGCTTGGAGGGCTAGAAATTATCATCCCCAACACTCTAGATAATTGTCCTTTGCTCCTATTATTCGTATTGCCAAGTCACAGACCAACACCAGGAAGGAACAGACCTCATGTTGCATAGGAAGGAGACTCCAGCCCAAAGAAACAGTGAGCATGCCTTAACTCTGAAAAGAAAAAAAAAATATGAAGTGCAAGAGACATACCAGCTTGAGGAAATCACCCAGGTTTGCTAAAGAAGTGCAAGTTCGGCTCTGTTTTCCTGTAGCTGAAGTGCTTTTGATTTTCAAAGGAAGAACCATTAACGAAAGCAAAGTCCAATGTTTTACTGGCTAAACCCAAGCCTGTGCACTACTGCCTGCTTTTGTGTACCTGCTATGTTATTGTATCCTTGTTATTTTAATAAAGAACTCTTCTCTTCCATTTGATATTCAACACTCCCTCAATGTGTGGACTCTGTTAAGTAGGAAAAGCACAAAATTGACATTAAGTGGATTTGGGGGCAGGAGGAGATGGAGTAGGTGTTTGCTCCATCTACCCTGTGCATTATCCTACACGAGCAGTGAAGAGGGAACAATTGGCAGGATAGCAGCTCCACAGAAAAGAAACCAGAGGACTAGGGGCTGTGGATCACAGGCTCAATGTACATTGACAATAGTATGCAGCTGAGAAAAAGGCAAATGCCATACTGCGATGTTTAAACAGAAGTAGAGTCTGCGAGAGTCGTAAAGCAACGCTTGCACTTTGCTGAGTGCCAGGGAGGCCTCACCTGGGGCATTGTGTTCTCCTGCAGGCACCGCGCTTCACCAAAGGCATGGCCCAACTGGAGAGAGTTCAGAGGAAAGGGAGAACAGTCAGAGGTCTAAAAACCATGACTTGTGAGGGGAGATTGAACACAGTGGGGCTGTTTGCTCTAAAGAGAAGACTGAGGGGAGAAATGAGAATGGCCTTCCGGTGTATAAAAAAGGCTGCAGAAGAGGAAAGGAACAATCTGTTTTCCATGCCCATGACCAAAAGGACAAGAAGAAGCTGGCAGCAAAGAAGATTCAAGTCACAGATTAGGAAAAGTCTTTTCAACAGCAAAACCAGTCAAGCTCTGGAACAGACTGGCAAGAACCATGCGGAGTTTCTCTTGCTACAGGAGATGTCGCCCTAGAACGGACAGATACGCACAACGACTGTCTTCAAGGTCCCTTCCATCCCTGTGCCCTGTGCTAGCCGTCAGGAAGAGATGCTCTGAAGACACAATAACCTCTGCTGTGAAGTACCCAGTGAGCCCAGTCTGCAGTCATGGCTCAGCCAGACCCTGACCCCCTTAGTTATTCTCCGAGCAACTCCTTGGTTTTTTTTTACTCTTCCTCCTCCCTTCAGCTTCCCTCAGTTCTTTTGACCGTATCTTTTCTCTTCTTCACCCTGTCGGCTTCTTTTCATAATCTCTTTTAAACAAAAAGTACATCCAGTGCACTATGAGTCAAAGTCAGAAACATAAAATGTTTAACTGGGAACAAAATAAGAGAGAGGAATCTGCCAAACTCTGTTGGGTGTTGGATGCCTTATCTGCTTTATATTTAATATGCTGCTCTGAACATCCCCTCTAGCCTCTTCTGACACAAAACGATGATTTGTCTGAAATTGTTTGGAGGTTGCTGATCTTTTTGTGTCTGCAGAGACTGCTAGTTTTTGGAAGTGGATGTCTGATCCTAAGAACATCTGAACTGTGAAGGAATTCCCCTCTCTGCTGGCTACGCTCTCTTGCAGAGCAATCACAGCACTGGAAGCCTTCTAAGATCATCACTGTTGAAGAGCTATCAGTAAAAATATTATTCATTTTAAAATGTTATGGCAGGTTTACACTTCTACAGTTTCAGTACTTTAAAAAAAAAAAAAAAAAAAAGTTGTAAACATTAAACCCTTTGTGCCCATAAAAGTTGTATGGTCCTGAGCAAACCAGCCTGCTCCACGCATTATTTGCATGAAATATTTGGCATATTTGACATCTCTCTTCTTTTACAGTGTTATTTAGGATATGATGGCCCTCTTTCATCCTCTTTGAACAGTGGTGCTGGCTTGTGTGTGTGATATTAGGTTCTACCCTCTTTTCAAATGCCTGTAATTTTAGGAGACTGTAATTGTTCCGGATAAAACTTCCTTTGGCCAGTTTTGTACAAAGGGCAAGCTGTAGGTGTCCTGCAACAACAGCAAGGATCCTGCTCCCAAAAGCCTGTCATACAAGTAGAGGCTTGTAGTGCCCTCACACATGATACCCTACATAACACCTCCAAATCCTGCCTCATAGGAAAACAGGCTCTCACATCTGAAGCCCACACCTCTGGAGATGGGAGGCAAGATTTGCTCCAGGTGATTTCACCCACTGGCACACTGAGTTAGCCCTAGAACTCGGAGTAGTACAAGGGTGCCCTTCCATCCTGCCTCCTACAGAAATCCTAGACAGCCTGCCCTCTGATTTAAACGAACAAAAAAAGGAACAGGAGTTAATTAATTTGCTGCAATATTGATATGACAAAATGAAAGCAGCATGTGAGTGACAAAGAAAACCTCACTGTCATTCACAGGCTAAACAAGGGACTGAGTAGTTAATAAAGGCTTATACAGTAAACCCTCGTATTTCCCTGATGTTAGAGAAACTGCACAAAATCAGCTCAAAAGACAAAGACAGCATGCGGTGATAATATTTTCAACAAAGCAATTTAGGAGTGATAAAAAGGAGCAGTAAAACACATGTAGCAAAATATGAATGCAAGAGACAAAAAAATAAATAAATAAAAAATCTATGAGAATAACTACAGGCAGATGGCAGGTACGAGTAGGGTGTCCCAGTCTGAAGGGGAAGACTTTCCTTGACACTTCTAGTTTTGTGGACCTGAGGAGTCCAGGTAAGCAGTGGAAAATTTGAATCCAGCGCCAGCTGTTCTGGTTTGTCTATTTGTGATACTAATCTAGTTCACCCAAACATTGTTCCACTTCTTATAGCTCATTTTATTACTAGCACGTATACAGTGCCCCTATCCATGACTGGTTCTTGACGCTGTCATCACAAAAATTAGTATTATTTTGTAATAGCACTAGGGTAATGCAGTTATTGTTGAATTAACTCACGCCCGTGAAATGTAACAAACACCTTTTAGCAGAAGACATGCTGTAATTTTGTTGGACTGCGTTCATTAAAAGGAAAAGCCTCCAATGTGAAAGAGAGAGTTGCAACAGGATCACCACACCTTGTTCCTGTGAAAGGAGAGCCATTTGCCCAGCACAGACAAAAAGAACCAGGCTTGCCATGGCTTTTGTTTCTTGGTTGACAAATCAACAGCTGAACCAGACCCAGTATTTGTGCCTGTGGAACATGGGCTAGCCAGGATGCCAGAGGAAGCAGCTGAAACCTTCTGGGGAGACGGTACAGTGAGCTGAGCTGGCCCCTGGAAGGGGCGGCTTCACCAGTGCTGGGCTGAGCAGAGATTTTAAGAAGCATTTCTCTTCTGTCTGCTCAGAGGGAAACTGGAGAATAGAGAATATGAGAAGAACAGAGGCAACTGCTTCTGGGGGGCATGAAGCTAAACACAAACCTCACTATAAACATATAAGCCAGCAAAGCAATTTGTACCCAAATGGAAAGGACATGCTTTACTGGGCACTTCAAAAAGAAAAAGAGAGAAAAAAAAAAAGGAAAGAAGAAAGAAAGGAAAAAAAAGAGAGAGAAATGGAGAGAGAAGGATGGATGGAAGGAAGGAAGAATAGTAAGTACGGAGAGAAAGAAAAGAAAGAAAAGAAAAAAGAGAAAGAAAAAAGAGAAAGAGAGAGAGAGAGAAAGAGAGAGAAAGAAAGAGAGAAAGAGAAAGAAAGAGAGAAGAGAGAAAGAAAGAGAAAGAGAGAAAGAAAGAGAGAGAGAGAAAGAGAAAGAAAGAGAGAGAGAGAAAGAAAGAAAAAGAAAGAAAAAGAAAAAGAAAGAAAGAAAGAAAAGAAAGAAAGAAAGAAAGAAAGAAGAAAGAAAGAAAGAAAGAAAGAAAGAAAGAAAGAAAGAAAGAAAGAAAGAAAGAAAGAAAGAAAGAAAGAAAGAAAGAAAGAAAGAAAGAAAGAAAGAAAGAAAGAAAGAAAGAAAGAAAGGTCAGCTGCAGCTATTTTCAAACTTAGCAGGTATGCTTAGCTCAAAACATAAATTCCCACTCATCATCTACATCAAGGCAGAAGAGAACAAGAATTCTCTTTATCCTGTGGCTTTCAGGAGCCTTAGCTAGACAGGAGCAAAGACAAGATGCCAGTTGTGGTTTCTCCAAGCTCTGCAGCTTAGGGACACTTCAGAGCACTGAGTTCAAGAAGGTCACACAGTACGAGAGAGCAAATGCACCACATCAGCAATTGGCCTCCCCCTCCCTGTGCAGCACGCTTGTGCATAACCCCACTAAGATGCTTATGTTGTATCCTTTCTTCAGCTCTCCCATCATGTACTGCTTATTTTAATTTCTTTCTGCAGACATTTTCGCAACGACCTGAATGGCAGCTTCCTGGAAGAAGGGCCTTTACCTCCCTTCACACGCGGAGAACTGCCTGGGCTGCACTATTGGGTTTGGGCACTAACGACAGCTGGGAGGAGGGGAGCCTGCGGGCACAGGCACCCCCCAAACCCGCAGCAGGGGCCAGGTGATGCACAGAGACAGGCTCAGCCCTACAAACGGAGAGCCTTGGTTAGGCACCTCCTCAAAGCAGCCACCCCAGGTGCACTGACTCATTCGTGAGGCTTAATGGTGACCATCAAGAACAGGAGAACAACATCTGAATCTGCTAGAAAACTGCAAATGCACTGCTGCACCAAAAACCCCAGGCAGCACTACACAAGAGATGTGCGGTTCCTTGCCCAGTGATCCAGGGGCGTGAGTGTTGTCAGCACCACTGCTCCCGGCTTTGCGGGGCTTTGTAACCCCTCTTGCCATTTGAGGACCTTTTCACTGGGGCAACTGGCTGTTATCAGCATTAATAAGGGCGTCGTGCACACTTCAAATGAGGAAGGCTCCTCCGGGGTCAGCATTATTTGTTAGGCCACCTGAAAAATAGAACTTTCACCCGTGGATATCTATTGTGTCCGGTTTTAAAATTCCTGCTTTGCTCTGAAGAAAATGATGATGCCTTTGCCACTTTTTGACACAGGCCTGAACTCGGTATTCTAAACAGGACTATGCAGAATTGAATTACATTTCATCTCCTTCAGCAATCCATCTTTTCCATTTCTGCTCATTTGCTGTAGCTGCAGAAGTATTGAGTGCTGCAAGATATACTTAGTTTTCCAAACCATGCAAGTCATTATGAATGGCCTTGTGTCCAGGTAAAGGTTAAGGAGGTCCTTTGTTGTTCTAGTTTAACTTGTCCCTGACACTGCAGCCTAATCATTCCACATAATAACAGTCCTGATACACAGGCCTGAGTCAAAGTCACAAGTCAATAAATCCATTCCTTCCTCCCTTTCAGGCAAAGTGTTGAATAGCACTGAGTGTGCAGTGTCACAAAACCCTGCAGTCTATCACATCAAGGTCGTCTGGTGTACAGTGCGAAAAACTTTCTTTCCTTAAGTGCCTCACACATTCAGAAGGAGACAATATGTTGCGTGGACTAACGAGTACGCTTCAGATCGTTTGGAGGAGATTAAAATAGGGCCCTGACATAAGAACAGTTTTAGTTACACTTGCTTCATCTTCTGGCTGTTGATGCTCCGAATTTGCCAGGCTTGGGGGTGGGGAGCCGCGCTGCCGGTCGGAAAAGGCTGAGCCACTTGCAAAGAGCCCGCAGCCCACTGCTACCTCCTCCGTCGAGCCTCCTCGTACGTGCAAAGACAAGTCGTAGCTGAAGGCTGCTGGATTTTATTTGCTGAGGTTCACTGTGCATTTGAAGTCTATTCTAATAGCCTAATTCCGCTAATGTGAATTGTTTGCCCCTGAGAAAAGAGGCACAGCACTATATACTGAATCATCCCCTCACCTTTGGTTAAAAAAAAAAAAAAAAAAAGAAAAAAAAAAAGAAACAAAAGCCAATCCCCAACCCCTTAGGTGGTGGGTCTCTGGAAGAACACAAGACTGAGTTACAGTTTGTTTACTTTGTTAAGGGACTTACAGCTCTTCCAGGTTCATAAATTCTTGTGGTGGACTAGGAGCATGAGTGTAAATTAACTTGAATAATAGGACTATGTGTACTTTCCAATTGTCTAACACATTTCCCAGAGACAAACTAGTCAAGCTTCTCAGCTGTCTTTTTTCTTCTTATTCCTTAATTAGTGGGTACATTTGGTGTATAACAAGCGTGGGCTTATTAGAAATACCTAGATGAAGGTGTTGTGCATGTTTCTCCATGCCTCTCTGCCTTCTACCTCAGCTCCATTCAGTGACAGATTTCCTGGTCTAGTCTCGGGCTTTACTTTCCCAAATTGTACAGTGGTTTTCTGATATTGCCATACAACCACTAAGGATTCAGAAAGAAACTATTAAGCCCATTTTCACATTTGCTCAAACGAAGAACCTGAACCCTGGACTCCAGCAGTGAAAGGCTAATGCAGTAACTCACAGCTCCGTCCCGCTCCCCTTTCATCTATCATTTCAACCTGTTTGCAGTGTCAGGGAAAACAGAGGGTGCTGTATCCCAGCTGATCCTGGGAAGCAAGAGGCTGCCAAAAAGCAGTCACAGATACGAGGACTGCAGAACATCATCCTTCTTGAAACTGAACTCTACCATGGCTTTTGAGGCGGCTGAAAGGACACCACGCAGGAAAGAGCCTGGTGCCCTCCCAGAGCCGCAGCTCAGATGCAGTTGTGCAGTTCGGAGAAAAGTCACAGCAGGCTCCATCCATACGCCAATCAAGAGGCCCAAATCCCACTTCATTCCCCCCTCCATCGGAGTGCCCATTTTTGCCAGAAAATGTTCCTCAACTCAGAGGTAACCCACAGGGTGCAGCTCTGAAAGCAGAGCAAAGATCGAGAGTTTATACCCATGCTTATTACAATCGGTCGTAATTATCCCAATGAAAGCAAAGTAAATCCTTTCCAACAAACACTAGAGCTGAGCTCTCGCATTATTGAATTATTATGGATCTTGTATATTATACCTGAGAGAATGAGAACATAACATCCGTGACTGTCTCTCCCCTCAGCAGAGGAGGTTCACCAGTGCAACAAAAAATTGGAGACATTACAGAGTTACCGTCCTACCTGAGAAAGGAAATAGTATAAACAAAGCCCGTGTTGTGCTTGCGAGGCCATTTGTCATGCTCTCGTAACCAGTACAGTACATGCTCATTATATATTGCATCCTATCAGATGTGACACTTTGTGCCGTTGCAAAACTCTCCAGATTCAACCCTCACTTTTTGCTTTACACCAGCCTATCTCCATTTTTACACAACTCTCTGTCATGGTTGGGTGACCGTGCTGGCTGCATGCTTTGTAACAGGAAGAACATTTGCAATGCATTTCCTTCTGAGCTTTGAAGCCCTCTACTGCATGCAGATTGTGAATAAGGTACGGCAGGTAGCCTGCTAGCTTTGTTGGAGAGAAATGGAGTGGCAAACCAAATGAGGTGTCAGTATGTTCCCCACTCCTACTGCCCCAGAATGAAGACTCGCCTGTGCACACATTTAATTACTTGTTTTGTTACTGGCTTTCGGGAAGGTAGCATACCGAAGATCAAAAGTAAATAGTAAGACCACCTATTTTAATGGCTCTGGGGAGAACATCTGGAGAGAGAAGTTTTATGACTCTGTTGGCTTGTGTCCTTTTGAAATGTTTTCGGTGCACAATGATGTACTTCTCTCACATTTTACTTCCACCGAGACAAGCTGCTCAGTGGCTTACCGGGATGCCATGCCACAAATATACTCGTTCTGCTGTCACCCAAATATCACTTCCCAAAAGTGCTTACAACTGACTTCAGAAAATTCACAGCGTTAACTTCCAGAACAGGAAAGTTTTGCACATCATCTCCTGCTGCTGTTTCCTACTGTCCCTACAATGCCATCCCTCCCCATAACTGTTACTGTGTCCTTGTCCTGATCACCCTCCAGCTTGAGCAACCTTGCTCTGCCCCAGCCATTTAATTCCATGTGGTCTGCAGACAATTTTCTTGTTTCCAGCTCTTCTCTCTGTGCCTTTGTACCCTTGGTGAGGAAGGATGCCACAGAAGTCTGACTGCTTTCAAAGGGAATTTCACTGTGGGAGTTTGGGTCCCATGGTGAGAAATTCCCATGGACAAACCATCATCATTCCCAGCCGTGAATTGCCCACAACTGGACAGCAGTGACAGCGAGATGACGATGACTCCTGGAGGTAGGTGCCCATTACCTTTGTAAAATCCTTGGATACTGCTCTAGTACCTATGTCAGTCCGTCACCTGTTGCTCTCCCAGCAGATGTCTGTGTCCTCCTGGTGGTTCAACTCATTCACGGAATCACAACACAAATACACTGAATTTACAGCTTCTCAGCTGAGCTACCAACATGCAGAAGCGTCCCTGCGGTTCCCACCAGGCAGCAGCACACACTCCAGCAGCGGTGCCGCCACCCCACACGAGGACACCCAGATGTGGTGAGCCCTCGCTGTGCCCTTGCAGTAACACGCAGGCCAGTGGCTGCATTAGTGTTTTGTGTCAGAGCCGCCACAAAACTTCCAAGCAAATTTCCTGACCTGGCTGATAGCACAGGGCTGGTTTGGGGTGAAACAGCTCCCTCTCAGAAAAACAGCACCCAAAGTTCTGCTACAGATACATGCCCAATTGCTCAAACATCTAGTGCTTGGTGGGAACACTTTGGACACCAAGTGTAGTCTAAAGACAATCTGCCCCATCACATACATACAGCTATGGCAGAGAAACCTCTTGCAATCCTCTGGTCCAACTGTATCTGCACCCAGCTATTTGTGCATAACAAAAATGTGTAATCCCTAAAGATTTTCTTTAATAATTTCTCTCCACTGAGTAGATGAGGGAGTCTAGGATATCAAGGCTTTAAGCCTAGGCAGCCTGGTTACGTCTCTAAAATTGATCAAGATCTTAGTCCCAGGGAAGTCAGAAAGAGCATCCCATGGACCGCGGTAGGAGCAGGCTGCGGGCATTATCTGTGAAGCAAGCGCTGACTCTGATGGCCCAAAAGGGGACCCTAGAGCCAGGTCCTCTACGTGGCAGCACAAAATACTAACCTCAGGGTCATCAGGGCAACTCTGAGTTTACCTTTCAAAAAAACTCCCAGCATTTCCTTCAGCAGAATATTTAATCACAAGTGTAAGTTTGTCAAATGCCATCTCTGACCTCCAAAGCTTTTATTGATTACCTGCAAGCCCATTGTGTTGCATTACACTCACTCAGGCTGCAAGACAGTGGAGTCAAGAATAAGCTAAAAAGTCTGATTTTAAAAAAGAGATAAGAAATAGCCCAATTCTTGAGTTAATAAATGGTGCTACAATTAGTTTTGCAATAGAGGGACAGTAAATATTGAATTATACTGTACACAGCGCAAGAAAATCGTACCAAAAGAGCCTTTGAAATTCTGAAACTCCACACAAAACTGAAGGAGACAACAGCCTTTTCCAAATGAATAAATAATGTCTGTGGAGACTAGCGGGTATTACTGCAATTGCATGTCAACTAATGTTTCCCACAGTAAAAAATAATAGCAGTGAGATTTAGACGATAGGATTCTGCTACCAAAACCTAACTCCCACTCTCTCCTAATCAGCTGTAACCCACCAAAGAGAGGGAAAATGGGAACTGCAGCATGGGAAGCCTTTCATGATTTCTACCACCGAAAGAGAGGAGATTGTTTGCACCCTGTCCCAAATGTGGCCCCTTTGTGCACAAATCCCTGGACTCCATAGTGAGCCCCAGTAATAGAAGAGTACTTAAAACAAAACAAAACAAACAAAACAAACAAACAAAACTCAGCTGTGCAGTTGCAAGAAGTAGCAAATTATATTTTCCAAACTGGGTGTAGATGAATTCAATTTGCCTGTTTTTCACCCGCTGGCTCCCAGGGATTCCCAGGAGACAAAGCCACCTGGAAAAAGCCCTCACACTGACTGCAGGGGAGGCTTCCCTCCCTCCCCAGTCGGCCACAGTGTGACACATTCGGATATGCTGGTGAAAGCAAGGAGGCGGTAAGATAGGTAGGAAAAACCAACCAGGGCTTCACACAGCAGAAAATAGCATTTTGTAGCCATGGGGAGAGAGACTGGAGATGAGAAGCTGGCAAGCATTACCTGTGAGGATCCTAAAGGTAAGCATGGGAAGGCTGAACTTGATCCTTTTCTGTTCCTCTTCCTTTGAATGGAGAGCCTAACTTTATTTATTTTGGCTGAAAGCTGTGCTGACAGACCTCAAACAAGGCTAGTTAAACACTCATTCTCTAAGAGCTGTGTCTTCGGCTGGAGTTACAAGAAAAAATAGAGACTTTTTAGCCAAGTTCTAATGAAAATATGCACGGTGCCACCTCTTTGTCAGCCTGCAAGAGCTGCTTCCCCGCAGGACAGAGGAATGCCAATACCACCGCTGCGCATGTCCAGCAAAGCCTCGCGAATCTGGGTCACGATACTTTTAACAAGAGAGCTAAGAAAACAGAAACTGGTGCAAGCCACGGTCCGACTTGTGCTGGCTGCTGAGCATTGCCAGCGTCTGGTGGCAAGAAGCAGGCCTAACACACCCGTAGGTTAGTAGGGAAGATGAGCTGAGCTGAACGCCCCTGGACAGCAGGATCGTCGCAAGTGCCCAGCTCCGACGCAAACTCCACTCTCCCGATTATGAACACAGTGATAAGGACAGAAAGCAACGACTGCTCTGCATCACAGGGGAAGGCGCTGCGGCAGAGGTAGAAATAAATGAATTTCCAAAGGTCACAGCCCAGGTCTGTGCCAAGCGCGGGCAAGGACGCAGCACCGTGGAGCACAGCCTCACCAAGGCAGAGCCCACGGCTGCTGCAGCTGCCCCAGCGGCCACGGCGTGCTGCACCTCTGCGACCACCTCCGTCCTTGCAGCCCCACGTACTGCGTGTCGGACTGCTTAAACCTGATTTAGCAAGAGCCTGGTCATTTTTTTCCTCTTTTATTAAAAAAAAAAAAAAAAAAATTAAATGAGGCTCTTGTTAAAGGGAATGGAAGTGATACAGCTGCGGCTGTGATTAACGTAGTTCAGGGTTGAACTGAATATTGCTTCTTCCCTGCAGTATTTTTAATTACACTCCTGATTTTATATTTGGAGACCGTCATAGACCTGTTCTGGTAAATTGTCAAGCAACCACAAGTCAAATATGTGTTAAATATGAGAATATACTGCCATTTTTATCTGATTTGTGGTTCATTCACACTATGTTATCTACTTTTAATTAAATACCATAAAATACACATGGTCAGCAGTTTGACTTTTCATTTCCTTACAATGTCAGTAATTCAGCTTGATTGTTGCCACCTACCATAGAATTGCATTTTAAAGATGTTACCCCTGCACGGTGCAGATTCAATATCGGAACAATTTAAACTAGTTGCTAAAAATAACCTCCGCCTACTCGGTGGCGGCTCTGCCTTGAACAGCCACATGCAGCTCCGCAACTCTGCCTGCCCGGCGAGGACGGGCAGCCTTGGGAGGCACTGCAGTGGCCTTCATTTTGGAGGGGGCTGTTTTGGTTTTTGTTTTTGTATGAAACGCTGGTGTCATCTCCCATGCTGATTGATAGCCTACCTTGTTCATTAAAGATATGGCTTGGATTTTACTAGATTACCCCAGGCATTGGAAATAAGAACCTTCCTACCGGAGGCATGTTATGCATGGACTTAAAGTTCACCACTTCATTAATAACATCCCTCAGCTGGACATTTTACATGCCACTCTGATATATGACTGTTTAGGTGCACTTTTTTCCCCTCCTACCACTGGTTTAAAGGGGACTGAGTCTTTTTCAGCATTATTTTGTTATTTCTCTTCTAGGTTATACTGCTACAGTCCTAAAATCGCCAGGTCTCATTATCCTGGCTGGATTTCTTTGACAGTAACTGGACAATTTGCTCAGACCACTGAAAACAATCCATTAGAACTAGTAAAAGCCACAACGGCTGAACAACTGTGAGAAAGAGAGTGGACATAGTGGCTGCAGCAAGGTAGCAGACCAAAGGCAGACCCAGGGACTTGCCTCTGACAGTCACAGACAGCAGATACCCAGCACCATACAGAACAGAACCATCCCATGCAATAAGAGCCCCCTGAATACTCTCCCAGCCTCTAGCAATTTGTGGTGTGGGGATTTTCTGAGCCAGAGATAGTTGTTTTGCACATAACAATCTTGATAATGTATTTCTTTTTGTCCCTGGGCAGCCACTTAGGAAAGACTGGAAAATTTTCTGTATCCACAACATCCTGCAGAAAGGAGTTCCTTGTGTTTGCTACATGTGCCATGAAGCAACAACTCTTGGTTTGTCTTGAATCCCTACTTGATACTCTTATTTGATGTTCCTTTAATTGTGTTGAAAGAAACAATGAACCCTCATACCCTGTTTTTCCTCTCAATGCTAGTAGTCATCATTTTACAACCCCCTGTCATATGCCTTCATCCCTCTTCCAGGCTAAACAATTCTAGACTATGTTGTGATTTGTCATACAAAGCCATTCTCTGCCTCTAATCATTCATTTTCCAAGCCTTTTCCAGTCCTGCTGCGTCTGAAGGTCTGGAACTGAACCAAGGATTCAAGATGCGGGAAAAGCATGGACTAGACTCTAAAGTGCCAAAGAGCATCTCTCTCCTCTTTTGTTTTGTATCACTTTACTAATAGCTCCTAACAGTAAGCCTGCTTTCTTTTAACAAATACTAATCACTGAGGTGATGCTTTCAAAGCACAAAGTTATAACTGCATCCTTTTTCCCAAGTGGCGGTACTCAATTCTATGCTCATCATCATCCATGTAGTGCTGGGACTTTCACCCCACTACTCCTCACTTATAGCTGCCCTGAATTTCATCTCCCGCTTTATTGCTCAGGGATTTGGTATGACAATGCACTTCCTCATCTTTTTGCAGTCAGCCCTTGTCTTTATTATCTCAAATAAGTTGGCATCACCTCCAAAGTTGTCATCTTATTATTCACACTGCTTTTTTTTAGAACATTTATGAAAATACTAAACAGTATGGGTTGTAGCAGACACCTCCACAGGGCTCTGCGGTGGAAATGGCCTCTACCCTCTCCATTATTTCCCATTTTTAACAATTATTACCCACTCAAGAAACTTACGGAGGTTATTTCCTGCAAGACCCTCCTGTAAGTGCTTGGGTGAAGCACTTTTTCAAATGCCTTTGTGAATTCCCTGAGGACCATATCACCCAGATCTCTTTGTTCATTTGCCTGGGGACTCCTTCAAAGGGCTCCTAAAGATTTGTGAGCCTTGTCCTCCCTTTTCTTTCTTGGACACACAACTTCAGTGTTTTGAAGGATGCCTTCTTGCTTCTAATAATCCGTTTTACCCTATGATTTGTCATGTCAGCTCCCCTTTGGTCTTTATGAAGTCATTTGAAGAAAAACAGGTGATGAGCATTCCCTCAGAAGTGCTTAACGGCTAGCACTAGGATACTTGCAAGCTATCAACAACTAAGTTGCAGAAAATACATTTGGGGAGCGGGGTGGGGGAGTAGCATTATGTGCTCCACCAGTGAAAGATCTAATCAGCAGACTGATTCCCAGGTGTTGGAAGGCCCTACACCATTTCTCTTGGCCAATATAAAGCACGTGGCTCAAATTTCCCACCCACAGGCAGCCTTTGGCTTCTGGAATATGTTACCATGACTGATTGCTGCTGGCATAATGCAGGGGAGCCTTCCCCTGAAGCAGCAGCTGTGAGCAGACCCAGAAGAGCCCAAGCCACCTATGTTGCTGAATGCAGGTTGGGTAGCCATGCCTGAGGCTTCTGGTCCTTGGTGTGACCTCTCCCCAGCACCCTGCAGGCAGTCCTGGTGGGTGTCAGGGGTTTCGCTGTGCCCAGCTCTGGATGCCAGCAGTCGGGATGAATGTCCACTGGGTAGAACTCACACGAGAGAAGCGTAAACCTCGTGGGACAACCGAACAAACGGGGTGCTGATCCTCAAGAAGAGGAACTGAGGGAGGCAGTGAGAGTCCTCAAATATATAGAAGAGTTCTTCCAAGAGGAAGGGAACTGATTTGTTCTCTACGTTCATATTTGGCAGGACAAGAAATAATGGACAGAAAGGCTTGTTGTTGGATGGGTGTTAGGAAATGCTTTACAGGAGTAGAAATAGTGACTGGGGATCTTTAAGAGCAGATTAGACGAGCATCTGTCAGAAATGAAATAGGTACAGTAGATCTTGTTTGGAGCAGTTGATCTCTTGATATTCCTGCCAGTTCTGCTTTCTGTGATTTGTAATCCAAATTTCATTGACTAATGTAGCCTTTGAATCAAGCTCTTAGAAAACAATTACTGTCAGCACATACAAATAAAAACAAATGAGAAGAAAAACCTATTCTTAATTCAGTATATTTCACTGAAGATACAAATTAATAGTTTCTGGTGGCAGGAGAGAGAACTAAGGAGTTAGAATTGTGTTAGTGAAGAGTTCTTTCATAATCCATGAAGAAGTGTCTTTCATAATCTACACAGCCATGATCTGAGCAGGGGGCTTCTTTAGCTTAAAGAAGAGGGCAGAGTTAAAAACAAACAAACAAACCAAAACAAAACAAAAAACCCTCTCAGATACATACAAGAGGAAAAGAATAATTTCCTTTTGATTGTAGATTGTCCTGGAATACCTACAAACTCCAGAGATAGAATATCTAAGAAATTGAACATTTCCACTTTTTCCTCATAGCTAGTTAAAATGCTTTTCTCCCATTTTGAGTGAAGCACGAGCCCTTGTTCCACAAAGAGAAAACAAATGAGCAAAGAAAAAAATGTCACATTAGTTAACTCCTCTATAGGCTCATAAGCCTGGAAGGCCTCATCTGTAGTACCTTGAGGTGACATTTTCCAAGCACTCATTTATGATTATGAATCATTTTCTCTAAGGGGAAAAAATTAAGATTCCTAAAAAAAATAAAAAAGCAATCCTAAAAGATTGTGACAAGTCAGCCTAGCTTGTCTGGTATGTAATTCTACCCAACATCTTTTATCTAAATAATTGAAACCAGATCTCCCTCTAAATCAGGACTTACCATGAACGAGCAGTTAGTAACATCTAAAAAGGCTAAGAGGGGGCTCGTTGCGTTTGGTGGCTATCACAACAGATTTGGTGTGAAGTAATGTTATAGGATAAGATGCAGAGGTTTTTGTGCTGGTATTGAGAACCTCAGCAAGGCACGATGCTGGCATTTTGAGGGCAAGAGGAGGCACATTTTTTCCCTGCAGGGTGCCACAGCCTGCCAAGGGACAGCGGGCATCGTGCAGGTTTGTGCACCCTCTGTGCCTGCAGCTGCCTCCCCACTTTTATAGCTCATGTCTCACTTCCACTGGGGTAAAAAATCTAGATTCATGTAAAGCACTGAGGATGCCACCATGAGTGGCTCTTTCCCCACTTTTATCCTTGCATTTTTAAAGGTGTTTCCAAAGAAAACGCAATGTTTTGCCTGAGCAGAACCAGGTGGAAGTACACACCTCCTTTGGTAGAGAGGACCTCTTTGAACAAATATCTATGTGGGCCATTTCAGACCTAATGAGGTTTTTTCTCAAACTCCAGAATGCTCATGCCTTCCTGACAGCTGAGGAGCCCACAGGGATGGTGTTTAAAATTTTTTCCCTTTCTAGACGTTGGCAGGACAAGAAGGGCAAATACTTCGGAATATATAAGGCCGAAGATTAAGGAAAGACACACAGGGGAAAGACAATGGAGATGTGCTAGATGTGAGCATGAACGGCAGAAAGAAAAGCATGTGGATAATACCTGTGCCAACGCAGACTTCTTGGAGATATGGCAGGGGTCTAAAAACTAGCACATCTTTGAATCTTCCAATGACTTTGAGAAATTTGTCTTTCTGACCTCAGCATTTTGTCTCTAACTTGGCCTCACAGTTTTTTACTCCCATAGCAAGTGCTTCAAAGGTTAATCAACCAATGTGAGCAAAATACTCGCCTGAGAGATGCTATGGAAGGTCAAATTATTGCTAGGTCATGGCAAATCTGTATTTGAAAAAGGACTTTCAATATAAGTATTCATATTTACTGAAAACACCACTAATTAGCTTTGTCATGAGCTGAAAAGAAAATATGTTTGTAAAAGGATTACAAAGGAGATCATGAGGTAATCCCAAGATGCTAACAGTGAGTTTGACATTCAGGACCAAATCTAGCCCAGGCAAAATTGGACTGCCCAAAACAGCAGTTGCATCAGGACAGACTTTGGCCCCAAGACCAAAGAAGTCAAGCTGGATTTAAAATAAGAAGGGGTTTCTGGTAACAGGGACAATTTCTCGCTGAGCTAAATTACCTAAGATATAACTGACGTGAAAAAAAATGAGTCATCTGTAGTCAAAGTGCAAAAGACAGGGGGCTTTCCTACTAACTCATGGCTTTCTAGGATTATTTGTTCTTCAGAAGTTGTTTAAGCCCTCCGTAGGAGTTACATTTGCAGGTGTCCTTAGAGAGAGGCTGATAGCTCCTTCTGACTAATAAATGTCAGTGGTGAAGGCCTGCTCCAAAGATGGCTGGAGTAACAAGGAGCTTCTGAAACTTGTCTTACAGACAGGTTTACTGTCATCTCCTCTTTCAAAACCACCACTTCGCTAGGGGTTTAAAGCAAGTGTAATGGGGGGAAGGGTGTGTGCGTGGTAGGGAGAAGCACAAACTGTTGCTTTAAAGATGAGCTGAAACAGAGAGAAAAAGATTCTGTGGCTACTGCCCAAAAATATTAAGATAATGATTAAACTAAAAAATGCAAATACACAAGATGTTTTATGCTGCTAGGCAAGACCAGAACTGATATTAAAATGTCTCATGAACATTATAATATGTTCAGAGCAGGGGGGAGAAGACACAGAGGAAAACAGCAGAGAAGCCATATGGTCATAGCCGGTGGTCAATGAAAAAAAGCAGAAAATACAGAAAGAGAAATACAAATTTGGGGGCGGGGAATGTGTATTATCACACATCTCTTGTGTGCTTGTTCAGGAAGTTCTGAGCAGAAGCCCCCGCTGTGTTCAGAACGGTTGTTTCTACCTAAAACCAAATAGGAGGACTCCCCAAGGTGTCTTCTTAAGTAGAGTGCAATGGAAAGAGCTTTTTCTTCCTAAATGGAGGAAGAATTTTCATCCCAGAATAAGCAGCAACAGTTTTGTGACTGACTGACTCACCTGTACTGCAAGAGCTAGCGTTTTCCCCGGAAATCTGAACATATCTGATCTGAACCACCAGGAAAGCACACGCCCACCCCAACACATGGGATCTCCTTAGGAGCCAGTTTTACAAGATTTGGGCAAGATTTGGGATAAATGAGAAATGGACACTGTGGTTGTTCAACAAATAGTCTTGCAAAACCCAGTAAAACAGAATGACCCCTACTCCACCATCTTTCAGGTCTAAAACCTACCTTCCTAACACCTTCATCTTTCTGCAGTAACGATCTCTATCCCCCTTTTGCATGAAAAAATAAGACTGGGAGAAAAAAAAAATATTATGTCAGAGCAGATTAAGATGGTGTAATTGACTGCAGAGAGGGCAGCAGCCGCTTCCATTCTCAGCTGCAGGTACATTAAAGAATCACATATTTCGTGCATCAATCTGCTGTATGAGGACTACTGGGAGATAGGGGGAACAATCTCTTTCTGCACTTGCCCCAAAAGCAAGTCAAGTAATTAAATGCCACAAATATGGCTGCATATCATCCTGAGTGCGGGCCAGTTACTACCTGAGCAGCACATTGCATGTGTACGCATGACTGAAGATGGATAGCATGACATTTATTAACCATGCACATAATTAAAATCCTTTAAAAATGTCCTCCGAACAAAAATAACATATCTCGAATTCCACAGGACAGCCCAGGCTGCCATCCTCAATAAGCTTCGTTACAGAGAGTTACACAGCTAAATCACTGGTATGGAAGCAGCACTCCAGGGACTGGTCTCGTATCAGCCCATCTGCCTAATCAGCAATGAAGCAACACACACTGGAGCAACACAACACGAGAGCATTAAGAAAGCACAAGCACACGTGTGACGACGTGGTGAGTATGAGCAGGGAACAGATCCAGACTAAAACCAACCTGCTTATGTGGACTAACCCTGCGCCTGGACCGGGGATGTGCTACCGCAGCAAGCGTCCCACACGGTGCAGAAATCGCAGCTGCTGCATCAGTGCTAACAGCAAAGCTTTGCACCAGAGCAGACTCACCGCCACCTACACGTGAATGATGTGAGACCAAGACACTCAGAAGTTCACTTTCGTTTCCATAAGGGTTTTTATTTTCCAGGAACGGTTGGGGTTTGTGCTTCTGAGGAACGCTTTTTCATAACAGAACCATATCCTCCACTGGGCCTCCACTAGCTCAGGAGATACGTATTTGAGCTCCAAACTGACTTTCCCCACCAGCTCTTTTTCTCTCTACTGTGCCCCTTTGATCGCTTTTATCTGAATTGTTATCTTTGTAACACTTCTCCACTAATTGCTCCAGGAAAGAGACGTTGCCACTGGCCTGTCCACAGAGGACTTGGTGCTCCAGCCAGACTCCAATGGTGTATTAATAGAATAACTGAAACTGGGTTAGGGCAACGAGTGATTCCCAGCAAGACAGCCCACCGGCCTTATGTGACTAGCAACAACAACTCCTGCATATTGCTACTAGTCTAAAATTAGAGGAGAGAGAAAAGGCCTAAGGAATAGTCTACCTTCTGTACTACATACAGGCATCCCACTTGTAACCGTGTGAGTACATCAGATTATCAAAGATAACTTCTCCTGGGACAGTTATCTATAATGCTGTCTGAGAAAGAAAAATTTGTAAAAGAGGTATGAATGTATACATCTATTGATATCTGCTCATGCATCATCAATTCTCCTGGACATCTAAATTCAGAGACAATAATATTTCTGCCACAAACTGTCAGCGCAGGCAAAGAGCTGGCAGGCACGGAGGTAACTAAAGTACTGTATGAATTTGTAAGATGTTTTGAATTTCAAAAGCTCCCCTCTTCCCCAGGTGAAGCAGATCTGAAATAGCATCAAGCTTGTACCTCATGCGTGATGACGCCCTTTCCCACAAAAGAAAACCATCAATGACTGAAATTTCATAAGACTTTCCAAAGAGGAGAAACAGGCAAGCAGTGTGCATTTAGTGGCTTATAAAGCATTGCTGCAAAGCAGCTGGAGATTGGGGTGGGGAGGAGAAATCAGACAGACAGGGATGCAGCATGTGGGAAAACTGACCAGGAGGTGAAGGAGGCAGGAGGACACCTGGATGCTCTCCAAACAGCAGTTGCTTGGGTAATTCAGTGGTCATCTGGGTAGGTCTACACTCAGCCAGCAACAAAGTCCAAGGGCCAACATTTGGCAATTTCTTCAGCCTTACAGAAGTTTCCCAAAGCCTCAGGGACACCAACTCAGCCTCACCACAAGCCTTTTAAGAGCGCTGAAAAGACTGCTCCTAGCCAACACAGCCATGGCCTGGTCCCCTTGAGTCAGCCAGGGTGCAGGGCAAAGCAGCCCAGTCCAAAACCACAGATGGGTTCCCTGTCCCTCAAGGCCGTCCTTCCCAGCACAGCCACGCTGCAGTTTAGCATCACACCATGCCACCCTGACTCTGCAAGGACGGGGCGTACACCATCACCTAACCTCGGCAGGCCTGAAACACCATCGCCAGCCTCCCCAGCAAGACCTGCCCACTGCCAGCTACTGCACATCTCAAAGCGCCTGGTGAGCTAGCGTCATCCAAATTTATTCTGCTGGAGCTCCCTCACCCCCGGTGCCCGTGCGCACCCTGCCCGACTCCATTACTTCTGAGGAGCAAACCTTTTGGCTGTCATGTATCTTTCAGAGTGAGTTAGCGAGGTTGTGTGTTTGCAATTCCCAGCTCTGCTCGCGTTTCCTCTCCAGCACCCGCGCACCTCCGAGCCCTGCGCTGCAGCACTGCCGCCAGCTCCAACAAATCTGGAGATGCTGCTGCTGTGCGGATCTGTTTATATCCGTAAAAATTAGTGTTGCAGCTCCACCTAACTTAAGCAGTTTTGCTTAGGAAATTACAGCATGGCATTTGAGTGGCTGTTTAGAGCACAGAGGAAAAAGTGGGTATTGGCAGCATGTTTTTAATTAAGCAGGTAAAGCCTAGATTAAGCTACATCAAATGGATAGTGTTTCTTTAATTCTGTATTGTCAGTCTCCTCAGCCAGGGCATAAGGGGTTGGCCTTAAAATTCTTGTAACTAAAAAGCCGGTCTCATGACCAACTACATAATTGATTAAACACAACTGTGGACTCCCATTATCGGGAAGTGCAATTTTCCCGGTGTCGCTTCGAGTCTGAAATACCTCAAGGGTAATTACAGACCGCGATGCAACACAGAAGGCTTTGAAGTAGAGGAAGAAAAGATTAGGGTGGCTGAGACGATCTGCGCCGTTTCATTTGTCCTTCATGGCAAAGGCTTTAAGCCGCTGCTGAGCAGTGCCCCGCCAGCGCCAGCCGCTGCGGGCCCTGCCCGCCCCGCGGGTCACGGGCAGCCCCGGGGTCACGCCGAAAGCGCCGCCGAGAAGCGGCCTCTTACCTTTGCGGCCCTGATGAAAGTTTCATGCAGCTGTGCTCCTCTTTGCCTCGGATTTGGCACGCCTCGCTGCTCGCCGCCAGGCTGACCACGCACGGCACAGAGAAGTGCGCTTTCTCTGACCAGCTAAATTATTTACCCCGGGAACCGTTCTACAACACGACACGCTGTGCTAAAAAGGACCCTCTTTGGCATCTGAGGCAAGAGGCACTAAAACCAATTCTGAAATGAAGAGATCCGGTTTTTATTTCCAATTAATAGCAGGTTAGAAGTAAAAACCGCTATTAGTGACAGAACATAACAAGGAAACCAAACCTGCATTGTTAAGAGGGCTATTTAAAGAAATGTTAATGAATTGGATTTGAAGTTCTTCTTAGTCAAGCAGGAAACAACTAATGGTTTAAAGAGGAAAAGTGAAGCATTATTAAATGCTGAATATTTATTATGTCAGTGACCAGTTTGCCAGAGGCTTTGAGGTGAGAAGGGAAGTTCAAATCCTTTCTGCTGCATTTACAGCTACGGAAAGGTAAATTCATAGGCTTTCTCACATACCACACAAAGGCGTAGTAATTTGTTTGGATTAATAGCATATTGGAGAAGCATAACACTCACACTTTAAAACTAACAAATTCAGCGAGAGCACAGAATTATCATTTAACCATTACTGTCTTCATAAAAACAAGTGCTCTTAATGCTTTGCAGTACATCTTTAAAGTGCTTTAAAAGCCAACAGCCAATTTATCCTGTGCTGCCTACCTCGTGGTAGGCAGAAATCGTTATCTCCCCTTCTCAGTTCAATGAGCAACAGGGAGTTAAGTGACTTGCTCAAGGCCACAGTGTCGGTTTCAGAGCTGGGTGCACAATGCACGAGCTCGTGGCATGTGCTACTGCTCCCAGCAAATTTAGGTAACTCATGCACGCTGTGGTACTAATTAAGGAGTCTTTGAGGGATTTTTGCCTTTCAGGACTAGCTTTTTTCAGGTTCCAACATGCAGGCAGCTTTCTCCTCTGACCTATGGAAGAACTGGAGTTCCCCAGATGGCCCTGCTCCTCCAAACGGCGATACAACGGCCACAAGACACGCACTGCACACACACCTAGCAAGGAAGCCTCTCAGCCGTCTCCAGGAGGACCTCTCAGCATTTTCTGTATCTCTGAGTAGCATGAGCACCCTGCACAGAGCTAACAGCACCACAAAAAGAGGAAAGGAAGTCAGAGATTCCCATACAGCCACAAACAATAATCAAAGGGCAAAAAGTGCCCAGTACGCATCCCAGCTTTAGGCTTGAGCAATGCTTGTCGCTGCCTGTTCCTGGTAGCAGTGGAGGTTTGGAGCCACCTTTGCATTTTGTGATCCCTAGAGAGCATTTTTTATGCAAGACTGCTCAAGGCTGCAATGATTACTAAACATGATGCATCCAGAAGCCATTTCTGGGCTGAGCATTATCACACACCAACTCCTGGAGGATAAAAGCGTGATTTGGGATGTTGTCATACAGGGATTCCCCTACTCTGCAGGTACCCTCCTGTCATCAGCTGCACTGGTTTGTATCGTGCCAGTGGAGTGCTTGGCAAGCCACCCCCATGCACTAAGGATCTAGGCTAGGCTGCAAAGCATAAAATGGAATTGTTCAACTACACTGGTACATGGCGGCCTGGAACAGCAGCCTTCCTCTGGCACCACCAAACGCAAGCCTGCAGTGAAAGAACATAATGTTTAGCTGCTATGGATATGACAATAACCGCCCAAACGTCAGATAATGAAGCTCTGGCTAAGGGAAGTCTGCAAACAGGATGGCAGACCAAGTCCTGCCTGGCAGCATGGAACAGCCTGGAAAAGAGCCGCAAGGCAAATCCTGTTCTCTTACCCCGGTCTGGGTGGGATGAGGTGGACGAAGGACGTGCTCCAGCAGGCTCCTGCACAGAGGTAGTCCTGCTGAGGAACCTGCCAGCAGCTCTGAGTTACAGCTGTACTGGGAAGGTGCACCAACAGGAGTTCCCCCAGCACCTCGTGCCTACCGGGTTGTCAGATTTCCACACAGAGGAATTTCACGTAGTGTAGCAGAGGAAGCAGAGTGGAGCTCAAAAAACAGACATTATTTTCCCTCCAGAGCAGACAGGCTGGTATTAGGCTTTGTAAATAATAGCACCCAAGGAAAAGAAAAGTAGATAAATTGAGAACTGGATATCCATGAAATGTGAATCATTAAAAAATACTCACTGTTCGTGCAATGGCACATGTTTTAATCACATCACATTCCTTGTCTGCACTTGACTCTTCTGTAAGGCTACTTTACTGCATCCGTGTTATTTTTTCAAACACTAAGAAGAAGTCTAATTCTGTACATCAAAGCTTCTGTTATCACGATTCTAGAGGTCAAATCCAACTTCCAAATAACATTTGCTGGATCTTATTTACTTCCACAAGATTTGATATTAAATAACTCTGTACATATCCACTACTGCTTAACATCCTAAAACCAAAATTATCTCCACACTTAGACCTATGAAACCATTATACCTGTAGTTTCACTGAAAAAAGCATATTTAAACCTCTGCAACCACACATAATTTTCCTTGCAGGCAAGGAACAATCAGCTAGAATTAAGCAAATATACTAAACCCATAGCAACCCAATTTTTGGATTCCAGCTAATGCTAGTGATTGTTTAATCATGTGTGTTTCCCAAATAATTTCCCAAATAAAACCAAGGGTTTGGCTGTCTCTTCCTGAATATACCTAGCTTAGTCCTCTACAGAGAATGTAATCTTCATGAAAAAGGATACAAATGCTTTAGCTTAATAGCAGACATACATGATCACTTGAAATTCTGTCTAATTAAAGTGTTAACTTTCTATAGAGACTCTGATGTTTGCTCAGAAGAGAGGTAAAGCAGTGATGTTTGCAGATATTATTTCAGTTGTATTGCTTCCAGGGAGTATTTTATTTGTACAAACCTAGAATCCTTCTCTACTCCATGTAAAAAATAGATTAGTCCCTTGATAGCCTTGAAAGTCATATCACTCACAAGAAAATTAATAATGCATTACAAAGTATATAAATTTTAAAAATTAGAGGAAGTAGGCTGTAATGGTCCGAAGACCACTGTCCATCCCCATTCACATCCAGCCTCCACAGAGAGTTTAACACCTTCCCCTCTGACAGCGCAGGAAGGAATCAGCGCAATTATTTCTGACAACTTCCCACCAAGCCTCCAGTGTCCCTGGCCATCCTGCGGGTGCAACGGAGTGGAGCTACGGGTGCGAGACAAAAGCTCAGAGAAGTGTCCAGTGTGACCCCGAATTCAGAAGATGCTCCCCAATGCCCCAGCACACCTCTCGCTTAAGAAGTCTGCGCCGCAGCCCACTGTGCTGTGCCAAACCCACGCTGACCAGGCTGTGCCCCTTTAGTAGAGGTTCCTTGCACCAGGGGGCTTGCAGGCAACAGGATTTGACAATTTGCTGCACCGGCATAATGAAGATGCACCAAGTCTGAACCCACTTTACTATTCAGTATTTCTATGGCAAGTGCATCCAGCTTGTCAACAGTTAACCAGTGTTTTAAAACAAAACAATACAGAGAAAATGGAAGAAAATGTGCATTTACAGGATAAATACATCAGGCACTGAGGAAAGCAAGGAAGACAGGATACTGTACACAGGCCAGCCTTGTAGTGGGGTTTGCTCTAATAAGCCTGATGACCAAGAAAAAAAGTGCTGAATGTTAGAAGCGATGTACGTGGTGTTTTCAACTGTGTAATTAAAATGTGCCACCCCTCCTTTCACAAGTTTCCATTAGAAGTTCACTAATGAGCTGGGCAGGGGAATCAGAGAGGAAGCTAAAAGGAAGGAGAGAGCCCAGACCCTCTGCTATTTTGGTGAAGTTCCCCAGTTTCTGGTGTGGCACAGAGAGCATGGCAGTGATTCCAGGGATGCCAGAGGAGTTTCAGCCTGTTTCCATCCACTGCTAATCGCAGTCTCCCCTGCATTTTGGTCAGAAATGCTCTGAAAACAACCTGGAAACAAAGTTTTGAGACCCATCTGGTGTGGGTTGTTGGGGCACCAGGTACAGTGACAACACAGAGTCTCTGCCTGCAGCAGCAAGTACATGACATTGCCAAACCAGGTATTCTCCTTTACCTGTTTTAAGTCCCAACCAGTCCCTATCAATTCGGGATGTGGGGGGCAGAGTGGACGGGAGGAAGCCTCCCTCCTGCCTCGGGCAGCAGCAAGCTCTGTGACTGTGAGGAGCCACCCCAACACGTCAGTGTCGCCAGCAGGGTCTCCAGAGGCATCAGCAGATTCCCTCCCTCATTTCCAAAACACAGAGCAGCACAGAAATTTCCTCTGCAGCTGCTACAAATACTCTGAAAAATAACAGAGGCTGGCTTTTCTATGACTGCCACACACCCAAAAAAAAAAAGAAAGAAAGAAACCCACTACCTCGCATGTAATCACTCCCTCTGAGAAAACAAGTCACAGTGGGTTGTGCTGAGCCTCTCAAACGCACAGCATAATGAGGGAACAGAATATATGCCAGGGGAGTTCAAATCTGAGTTTACCAGCACAACGCTACTCAGAAATTTCAAAATTCACTGCAAAATGCTACCTGGAGTTTTTGTGGTATTCAGAATAACCTTAAGAGTATCTTCTTAATCTCTCACCAAGAATACAAAAGCAGCACAGATCAGAAATAAAAGGTGTGCAAGCTGCTAGTGTAACTTACAGAGCTTTGCTCTTTTGTGTTGAATCCTGGCTTTTGCACAACTTCAGCAGGCGCATAAAGCTGCGGAGGAGAGCGCAGTGAAGCCCTGCAAGTACAGAGCATTTCTCTTGTAGCTGTGGCTGACAGTCCCAGGTCTGTGCAGGGGCGATGCCATACACAGGAGGAGGTGACAGCCCCAAAGGAACCCAGGTGGCATCCTGAATGCCTGGAAGAATATCCCTGAGATGGAAAACTGAGGACACGGCTGGTTAATTCTGAGAACCTGTAAAAATGGGCAAGAAGAGCTGCTCTAGCCCATGTTCAGGTGAGGAAGGCATTCTCAGCAGAGACACAAAGCTGAGGCTGTTGGCAACGGCTCAAGAAAACAGCTTCAAAGCCAAACTGTGTATGTAGTAACAGAAACAAATCACAGTGAATCGATCGATCGATTACAAATGACCAAAACGAGAGCAGGATGAGTGTGATTTTAATACATTCTGTAAATGTAAACATTCATGTTTCTTTGTTCCCAGAACAGGCTTATTTTTTGTTTGTATTCTTTCTAACTCGCTGTTCTTTGACTGTGCTGCACGAGTTGCAGTTAGAGCTGTCAAGCATCCTGGAGCCATAAGTATTTTTCAGACCACTCATTAACAAACAGACTTCCAATCTCAATATGCATTATCAAAATGAGATCTTTTCTCAACAGTTGACAATTATGTATTATACAGTTACATGCTTACAATTGGTGAGGCCGTATTGTTAGATTTCCATACTGACTTTTAACAGTATGCTGCCTAATTACATTTTGTATTATATTCCGAGTGTATAGGAGTATTTTATTCATGGCCCCACTTTATTCTGCAATTTGTTTCTCAATAAATGCAAAATAATAAAATCCCAAATCCTAGTGTGTGGAGTATTTTTATTGACCCAAGTGTTCTGCTAGTAAACACAACTTTGATGGTTTCATGAGTGAAAGTTTATTAGGCTGTGTTAGTTTTAAAATACAATTGCCAGGGGACCGATGTCGAAATCATTTCTTACAAGACAAACTTGGTTTTGGATGCTTTCCCAGCTCGAGCACCACAACGAAAGCAAAATGGCTATCCTGAGTCATGACATTTTGCATTCATTCTTGCAGTGGCAAATGTTTAAACGTTTAATGCTGTCTGCCACTTCGACAGAAAGAAAACAAAAAGAAAGCTCTGAAAGACCTGCTCCCTGTTTGCTCTCTTCAGAGCAAGCCTCTCGAGTAATTAGCCAAACACCCATCTTGTAGGTCTGCCCACCTGGTAGCTGCCAGTCTCTGTTACGACAGCATCTAGGCGGCGCCTTTACTAATGCCTTCAGATGCCTCGGATTTTAAAATTCATTTACCTTTTTCTGTGGAGCTGTCCCCAGTCTCTGTTACTGACAATGAGAGAATTAGGTCCAAACAGTCCTGAAAAGGAGTGACCTAGCCCAAGGAGAGACGGAGCTCAGATCCAGCACCTGAGCTAAGGGGCTATTTTCCAGCACCACCGCCTCCAAAAAACGTGTCTCTCCCAAAACCTCCTATCACCAGCCAGCCAGCATTTCAGATCTGGCAGCACATTTGGGGAAGTGCCACTTCCCAGGAGCCCTCCGAAGGAAATCGGAAGCGGAGACGGAGACCACAGTGGGTACGCAGCAGCGCTGTTTTGAAACACCCTCTGCACACAGCATCTCTGAGCTGCCCGGCAATTTCGCCACTCTAACCTGAAACCCAGGAACTTTTAGAAATGGCACCCACACTTTTATAAGCTTCCATTTTAAGCAGCCTGGCGAAAACCTCACCGCTCCCATGGGACCTCCTGGCCTCTGTCCTACCTCAGGGTGAGCCGTAGCTAGTGCAAGACCCTTGTGAAAAAGTTGCAGGCATCTGTAAGGCCCCCTTGAAATCAAGTTTGGGGGACTGTTAAGAGAGTGCTCGCTAGCAGCACGCAGGGTAGGGGGGAAGAGCATCACCGAGAGAGGCAGGAGCAAGAGCTGTGCCGCTCGCCTGCCCACACACCATATTGTCTTCCTCCAGCAAAGCTACTCCAGAGGCTTTCTGTGGTGCCAAACAACATGAGCGAGGAGGAAAAAAAAATAAAATAGCCTCATGAAAATGTCCTGTCTGTTCATTTCCACAAGCGCTAGCGAGACGTTCTTTAAAAGCATACACATGTAAAAAGATCTAGAGGTTGCTGGTTAGTTTGTCATATATTTTTATAGGCTTTTCTGAATGGTTTTAGATTTGACATAGTAACTGACTGTTACTAGAAATAAACTGTAAGTCAATTCCATGCTTCCATAATTCACTGCCCAGGGTTGTTCAAAAAGATTTAGTGATACTTGTGATAGACAGCAAGCCTCTTGATGTTTTCATTTTCACTTAGTGCCTGTAATTCCTCAAACTTGCTGACCTCTACAGAACAGGATGGAAGAGGGCTCCAAAACTTCTTTGAAGGCACTCACTCACCAAAGCATTTGAAATGCTCTCATTTCACTTCTTTTCTTTTGAGGGCACAAACACCAATACGGGAATAAAGAGATTGTTGTTGTTTTTAAGAAGGCAACTGCTATTATTATCTCCATGACCGATCATGTGCTTTTAATCATTTATAATAGAACAAGTTAAACCAAAAAAAAATGTGTTTTTGTGACTCAGAATGTAAGCCCTCCTGACAGCTGCATATTGATATTTCTCTGACCGAGCGCGTTCGTTCTGAACTTTAGCCTTGCTATAGACATTTCCTTTTTCTCTCCAAAAGTTAACAGATATATTTTAAAGGCTCCGGGTCTGCATGTAAAAATATACAAACAAATCTGTGCCTAGAGGGCCTGCTACCAGGAACGCACAGGCTAACCAGCATTTGAACCTCCAAATACTCAGATACACTTGCAGTCCCGGCCATTTTGCATAAAACTCATGCCAGCAACCGCACAGTTTGCTGCTCAGGGAAGCTGATGCCCATGAACTATTTAACTGTAACAGTAGGAAGATGCAACAAGCAAAACTGCTGTTGCGACTCCTCTTAATGCAGGGTTCCCGGGACAAAAGCACCTTGATAGTATCAGCACAGATCTGTCATTACAATTTAATTACCAACAACAGGCCACTGACATTTGAAACTGCTTATCAGATCCTGGTCCTGAAGGTGGACTGGAGGCCGGCTCTCCTTCCCCCCGAGGGTAATTTTTACCTTGGCGGAAGGCGCGGGAGGGTTAGGGCTGGGCAGACGTTGCACGTGGAAACCCAAGGAAACCAAAACCAAAGGATGGCAGCCCAGCTCCCAGGACCGCGTGGAGCAACAACTCGAGACGGAGCCTTCTCAGGGTATCTTTAAGCAAGCAGTTTGTAGCTCCCTGGTGATTTCAACCTAACTGGATCGAACCACTGCCAGCAAAACCCAACCCCGCGGCATCTGCAGTGGAGATCGCTCTAAGAGCTACAGGTATTTCACAACAGATGGAGCATGATTCAGCTTTATACCACACAGTCACCCACATAAATTATATCCTAAAATTCTTCACACACACATACATACAAAAAAAAAAAAAATCTAGGGAAGAAACAAAAAGAATGATAGGAATTATACGAATGTATTTCAATGCATATAGATATTAGGCTATTAACCAAAAATTTGGAAGGACGGGAAGGAAAAAAAAAGGATGTAAGTTTGTGCTTTCCTTGTACCTCAACATTAGACAAACGATTCATTCCTATTTCTTTTCTTCTGTGCATTAGCTATTTAACATCATTTTATTTTTCCTCTTTTTCTCCAAGAGGAGAAGAAACTGCAGGCTTTGCACACTCAGCAGAGCAGGCAAAGATCTTTCAAAATCTGTCTAGTAAGCCAACGGCTCGCTAAAAATCAATCAGATAGCAGAAGCCCGCACTGCTGACACAAGACCTTTAACTTTTGTTTGGACATTTTCACATATTGTCCAAACGTTGCCTTTTGTCTATAAGGGTTACACCGCACACACCCACTTGCTTCCTTGCAGAGGAACCCATGAGAGGAGGTCTGTTGTGACTCAGAAGAAGAAGGGAAGGAGCAACTTGCAAGAAAGATGCACTGGAAAGCTTCTGTGCCTCCTGTCTGTCTAGCTGGAGTGGAGGAAAAGCCCCTACACACAAGCAGAATGTACATTTTTTATGAATTGGGCCTTTAGTTTTAATTGCTTCTTACAGCATAGACCAATTAAGGATGAGTTGGCAGGACAAGGATCTTTCCCAGCTCATTTGAAGGTAGGAGATACGGCGTTTGCTTTGCCACAGGCTCCCGCTCACACATTTGACCAAAAAAAAAAAAAAAACAAATGCCATTAAACACCTCTAGTACTAATGCTCATTTTATATGGGTTGAAAAGCAAAAGCTGAAGGCCAAAAAGTTCCCCTTTGGCCCAATCTCATGCTTTCAAATAAAATCAGTTACAGCATCTCTACTTGTCTGAGCTTTGGAAAGATAAATACCAATAATTACAGATCTAGAACTGTACCCAGAGAAACTCTTAGGTATGCATATCCTCCGAGAGCTCCCTTCCTTTTATCTATAATTGATCCTCTTCACCTTCAGAGTGTATCAAGGTCAGAGCTTAGTTAAGAATTCCTTTTAAAATATATTATAGACACTTTTCAGTATATGCTGTAGATTTTGCAATGTATGGGTGATTACAGAAACACAAATCCAAAGCACATTAATTGTAGAAGTAATCAGTCTAAGTGGTGAATGTGCACAGCTTATAGGTGCTGCATGAGTAAAGGAGCATCTTCCAGACCATGCTACCATTTTTGTTGTGTATTTTGGTTGTCTGTTTTCTTTCCCTCTGTACAGCCCCACAAAGCCTTTTCTAACAAGTATGTTTCTCACTAAAGATTGAAATGGATTTGCCAGACAGGAGCCACACACTGGCTTTTTAAATACCTTGTAGCTGGTTATCTGGAAATGCTGCACTCATCATAATAAAGAAGGAACAAAAAACCACACTGCACAAGAAGGAAGGTTAAATTATGTGTTCAAGCCAAATTAGAGCACATAGAGCGATTGCTCAGGACTGTGTTGGAGGGAATAAAGGGGTCCTGCTGCTGAGTGAGGAGTTTTCACCTCAATTTTCCAGAAACTGAGAGTAAAAGAACTCTACAGACCCTTGTAGTCTTACAATCTATGCATCTAAGAGTCTAGAGAGAGAGCTTATGGCCTGATTTCCCAATGCATCTAACAGCACCCAAGGAAATCTAAGTAAAAAGCATGGGTGGCACCTCCTGAGGCTGCTGAGCTGTCTGACCCAGCCCACCGCTCTGCGGCTGCATTCACTTAGGAATGATAAAGAAAATGAAAACTTGATAAAGAAAATGAAAACCTGGCAAAAGTGAACAGTGTAATCCTAAAATTAAATATATATATATATATATAAAAAAAGAATAAAACCTTCCAGCTCATGATAAACATTATAATGAAGCCTCTAATTTTTCTAATGAAAGAATTAACTATCAAGATAAAAGTAAAATGATTTATTAGATTTTCAGACACCACAGAAATAAAATAGTATAACAGTCTAGGCAGTAACTATTCCATCTCAACTTGCAGTCATTAACTCTTTGCCAGCTGTAAAGACATCCTAACAACTCTATTTAGTTCCATAAGCCTGTCTATAATCCAGTACTAAACAATAATTACTATTGACTCGTTAAACAGGAGTTGAAATCTTTTCTTCAAAATGTGCCAGAAGACATGAGGAGCGGATCACTGAGAACCTGTCTGCGAGGGCTAAAATGCTCTCAAAAACAAACAGACCAACAAGGGCAAGGAATACAAACTTCCAAAAACTTAAAGGAGGGCACAGGCCTGCTGCAAGCCCTGCTCCACGGCCTCTTCTACCTCCGTCCCCCCCACTCATCCTGCCCAGCCGAAATCAACCTGCTGTGTTCACGGTGATTTTGAATGCTGCAGCTCCCCAGCAGCTTCCCTCTTATTAAAGCACAGAATATACTGCTTGTTGCTAGACAGAGTCCCCCCCGCCCTCCTTTCTCTCCCACTAATGGCTCTTTTCACGATCTGCAGCAAGGATCATTTAATCTGTGAAGAATGGAAATTTCTGTGTTTGTGTATCGTCGGTTATTACCTTTTATTTCTAAATTGTGTATTTGGAGGGAAGACTTAATGCCTTTATTTGCTGAGGAGCAAATGTTCAAGGATCCTACAGAGAGCACTTTCTCCCGGTATAATTTCAGGCTCTGAAACTCAAAGACACCCTGAGCCCCTCGGTGCGGGCACAGCTGTCCCACGCACCCCGCAGCACCCCCGGCCGCTTGCTCCCATTGCGGCCCCACTGTCTGGGGGCAGCAGGGCCCCACCTTCACTTTTTGCCTTTGTCCTGCTCACCCTCAGCTGGAGGCACTTCAAAAGGCAAAGGCTGGGCAAGCCCATCCAGCCATCCCTTTGTGCCAAGGAAAACTCCAGCAAGACTGCATCTTTGGGCTCTGATGCAACCGAACATGAGAATCGTGATGAAATACGGATGGATGCAAAAGGCACAAATAATAAATTTTTTAAAAGTCTGTGTGCAGTAACATTTAAAGCTAGCTATATGCTAAGCAAGTGCTCTTGACTGGCTTATGAAATTCAGGCACTAATAAAATCTGGGAGGCAGCACAAATGCTGCCCTCACAATATTTTATGCCAATGAATGTAAAAAAAGGAATTGGAATATCAAAAATAATTATGTGAAAATAACAGTGTTTATTTTCCCGAGAGCCTGCCCACCTGCGAGTCCTGTTTCTGCCTACATAATCCTGCGCTTCCCTGAGCGCTGCTGACACAGACAAAGCAGGGCTCAGGGGGACTGTGCCAGGGCTCGAATTCAGCCGGCAAGTTTCAGAGACCCCCGAGTTATTATGGGAATTAATCAAGGGAGGAATAGGAATGCAGCCTAAATGTTCATCCTTTGGTGACTTGAAGTTACATCTAGTATCATTATTTTACATCAAGCTTCTGAAAATTATTTAATTTTTTTCCGTTTCATGCCAAGGTCTTAATCTTTACTGCACTGGCAGTGAGAACATTTTAAAGAATCATTTCCCGAGACACATTTAATACATTTCCAGTAAATTGTACATAAACCTGTCCAGCTGGCTGGGTCATTTAATCAGCGACACACCCACTGAGTGCAGGATGCCACCTGAGATTTACCTCAATGCTTTCAAAAACAAAACGATGATGGGATAAAGCTTTGCTAATGTGTGAGTGCGATGGGGAATACAATGATAACTGCCCACTAGGGAGTACAAGGATCTTTTTAAGTTTTGTTATGGGAAAGATTACATACCGGATTAGACAAAAGGGTTTGGAAGATCAGCACTGAAATTACACCGGCTTTAGGAAAAGCAGAATTAAAATGCTGGTTGATTATTTAAAACCACTTTAAAAACAGACAGCAAAGTTTATAAGTTTATCAAGTATTTTTGAGCTGTATTCTGCACTGCTCTCGCGGACTGCTGCACATCCTTGCAAACACAACCAGAAGTTTTCACAGGATACGGGGGCTGAGCAGGGTCTGCTGTGTTGGAAGGGAAATAGCACATCACTTGCTCACGGTCAGCTTCACTGAAATTATACCAGTGGGGAATGCTTAAGATGGGCTTTTATTAATGGGTTCTCTTATGAACGTGTAGGCAGGCTCCAAGCCTCAGGAGGGGGGAAGGACTTTGCATTTTTCAGGAGCTCTCTCTGATAAAGAGTGCAGGGGTGGCAAAGTGCTGAGGAAAGACATCCTTCAGAAGCCAGAGATGTGCCAGAGCAGGCTGTGTTGCCTCTAAATAAATTTTAAAAAGTGAATTGTTTATGGTACAACCAAAACCCTTCCCTGCAGGTGATCTTGTAGCTTTACCAGCAACATCACCAGTGGAAAGCTGAGGGTGGCCCTGGTGAGCCCCCAGCTCCCATGAGGAGAGCTGGGCTGGGAGCAGCACAAGGGTCATGCAGACAACAGCCGTGGCTGCACAAAGCCTTAGCACTTGGTGGGAGCGGGACCTGTAAGGAGAAGCGAGGCGACGAGTTACAGCCCTGTCCCCTCCCTCTGTCCCTGCCACCACCCGCAGCTCCCTTCTCATCTCGGGCACTTCTCAGAAGTTGAGACACCCTGGCATCCTCGTCACTGTTCATCGCTGCCATTTAAATGAGTTTAATAAAATTATTTTTCTAAACTGTTTTAGATGCCATATCTATAATCCATAAAATTTATTGTATCTTTATGTAGAATTATACTGGAGTTGAACATATAAATCAATTTATAAGGTCTAATGACATACAAACGCTTAAAAACTAAAGGCGATGTAGTAAATTCAAATTACCATTACAAATGTAAGCTTTGTAGTCAGTGTGTGACCCGCTAAGGATTATATTTAACTCCCCTGAGAGTGGTTTATCATAAAACTTTATACTTTTATTACAGTGAATTATTAACTCCTCCATGATGTGAGTCATTCCATGCTCTGACTATAGCTTTTTTAATGACACTATAATAGACATCTTGCTAATAGCAGTAGGATTGCTACCTCTGAGGTTAAAAAAAAGGGAGGAAAGAAGAAGGAAGAAAAGAAATGAAATGAAAGACAAATAAGTGGAAATACATTTCCCAACAGGATGAAAAATAAGGACCTGTAGGAAGATCCGTTTGTGACAGAACTATGCAGAGGTCATTACAGTCTTCTGACCACATGGAAAAACAATTACGAGGCTGGTATCTGAAGACTACCACATTTTTTTACCATTAGAACTAAAAATCGGGATGATTATGACCAGGAGGTATTTGTCCTTTATTCTTTTTTTATGGAGAAAAATATTTTTTCCTCCTGATGTTAGTTTAGCCAAATGACTTTTAAGGCATCTTCATACAATTGAAAGTCACTCCTTCCAAGGCATCTACCACGGACATTTCCCAATCAACATTTTCACTATGTCATCAACCCCCAATTTAGCATCTGTATTTCCAGAGACTCCCTCAGATGCTTGGAGAGGTCCAAATGCCTGGGAGATAGTTTTAAGTTTGGTGAATGGACAACCCCAAGGCCCACAGCAAGTCCAGAGTTGAGCTCTTGTATCACAAAAATAAATCTGAGGGTGATATTTCACTTCACCTCATTTTCATTTTTTTTTTTGTTTTTTTTTTTTTCAAATTTCAAAATAGGTCAAACCAACCAGTAAACACCACTAAACTACATGAGCATCTCTCTACAAAAAAGCAAGCTCTGCTGCAATTACTTTTCCAACAAGAAATGGTTGGTCTTAAGATGAAGGCAGCCCAATTCTTAACAGATCTGCACATTTTCCAAGTAAAAAAGATTTTTCCATGTTTGAAAATTATTTTAAAATGGCAGACACATTTTTCCATGAGACAATCCTACCAAAAGGTGACTAACTACCATCTGAAACGTGCCAAGTCCTGTGACCTTACATAAAAATGAACCTGTGGATATTTTAAAATGATCCTCATGGAAAGTAAAAACAGGAAATCCCCAGTTCTTGTTACCTTCAAACTTTTTAAGTAGTTGTTATTACTGAGAGATAGTCAAAGAAAACAAAGAGGACACCAGCTTCCTATTTCTTCACCATATTCCTCAATCCCTGGATAAAACCAGTTTGCTGTTAGCGTGGACCACAGAGCCACAAACAGCAGGAAAATAAAACCGGCAAAGGGGCTGAATATACCTGTACAGCCAAAAATGTTCATAACAGAATAGCTGTGTTTAAAAAATGGTAATGCATGATAAGGTCTCTGGAAATTCAGAAGATTCAGGAGCTACACAGACATCTCTGCGTGAGCATCTTCCATGTAATGTGTCTTGTTGAGGTCACTACTACTAAATAATGGCATTTGCTTCTCCTTTGGACAAAAGCAACAGTTACCAGTGTGGCTACTGGCCACACACTCCTGAGCCATTAAAAGGACTTTGCACACACGTTTGCAGTAGTGCAAAACCAGTCAGAGAGAATAACCTGCAGCAGATTAAGGTTTCTAGCTGCAAGGCTATACATTTAAAATTTTACTCTTTTTTTTTTTTTTTTTTTTCTTCTAAGGTGAAGTTGAAGGCAAGACAAGGGAAGCCTTTTGGAGTGTTCCTACAACCTGAATGGATTACATGTGAGCAGGAGACCTGACTATTTAAGCAGTTCTGTTTGAATGAACTCACACTGCAAACATTTGCATTCTCGGGAAGAGATGCTGTTTAGACATAAGCTAAGCTGCACTGCATAGCTGCAGATTCAGAAGAGATTTACCAAAACTCTGTGTGCTTTTAAACAGTAGCTTTCTCTTTAGCAGTTACTGCTCAGCGCCAAGTTTATGCAAGGACAGGCTGCACCCTCTGTGATGGTGGCACAGTCCTTCCTGCATGGATTTTTCCCACCACCGAAAGAGAAATTTACTCAGGCCTGGTGATAATAATAATAATTAAAAAGTCTGCTCAGTGCCACTCTGCCAGCAGCTTCTGAGCCAGAACTGAAATAAAGGAAAGTAATTAGACACGTGAACTCGGTCCATGGATAAGCAAAAAGCCTGCTGTTGCAACACTGGAGAACACTATCTCTGTGCACAGGTTTTATGGGGCAGTTTAGTGCTGTGCTCCTGTTTTTTGTGTCTCCGATCCTTCTTTGTCAGCTTTTATTTATTCAACTATAAAGTCTCCGTTGACGCTAAGGTTTGTTTACAAGTGGTTCCCATCCCGGAAAGCAATTAAATATTAGATTTACAAAAGCAGCGTGAAGTTGCAAGGGTCACCTCCAGCAACGCCAGTGCAAACCCACGAGGCCACCGTGGGCGTCGCCGCTGCGCTCACCCTTTTGGTGGCGTGGCCAGGACACAGCGCCAAAACCTGCCCCATTTCCTGGAGACAGCCCTCCTGCCGGCAGGCCTTGTTTGTTCATCATAAAACCAGGCAATTAACCTGGTTCATCCCCCGTAAGTACACTGACCCTGAGTCCAGTCCTCAGCACCTCACCAGACAAAACTCTGTTTGCCTTCAAGGTAAAGGAGAAAAACACACACACACACGATTTTTTTTCTTTGGCTCTTCCTGAGCCAACTGATCCGTCCATAAAGCGATGCAACAAACTTCATATAAACTAATGACCCATCTACACTCCACTGCGTTTAGTTTTGAGGTTATAAAGAAATTTCTCCATGGCCTCTGTCTGAGCCTGCGATGGTTGGAAACTCAGGGGATGTCAGCTCTCCTCTTCCATCTACAGATTTACTTTGAACTGTAAACATATTCAGGTATCAGCACTCCTACTCGCTTCACAGGTGATTAAAGGAAGAACGGAGGGAACTGCAGCCCATGCGTCCTGGGAAGGGTGGCACCGACCGCTGTCATATTTGCCCTTGGGTGGTGAAGCAGAGGGCTGGCTTGCAGCTGGGTCCGGTGGGTACCCTGGGGGAAATCGCCTCTCCACATAGCTACCCACCAATGTCACGTGCTTAGTGCTAGCTGAGATGAGACTGGGATTTCTATTGCATTACCCTCTATTGCAAAGGACATCGGGGTACTGTCTGGGAAGTTCGTGGTGCAAACAACAGAAACCAAAGCAAAGAGTTTGTTATACACGGTGGAAGAGGGAGAAAAGTACGAGCTTGCTCCAGACCTTGCTGCTTGTGCCATTGAGGGGTCAGTGGCACAAGCAAGGAGCAGCTGCCTTTGGAGGAGCCCTGCGGAAAAATCCAATTTCTTCCAGGAAACCAGAGGAAATGGCGAGGCCGGGCAGGCCAGCGCCCTTGCAAGATGCTGCGTGTGCTCCTGCAAACCCAGGAGCTCAGATCTGACTCCTTCTCTTTCCTCGTTCACAGCTATCATACTCTCCTGACATCCCTTGTGCAAAAAAACACTGAAAAGAAACTCCAGAGTCCCTGCCCTGACATACAGGTCGTGCCAATTTATAGAGTCAATCAAGACCGCAAGAATTTGGGAGTTCAGTGATAGCACTCCTTCTGACAACCCCATCTTGCCAGCACGCTTCTCTGTCAAAACAGTGGCACTACGCATTGCCGAACAAACTGCAGACTTCAGGCTTTAACAGACATGGGTACAGCAGCTTGATCAGGGTCCAGTGTTTCATAAGCTCCGTAACTCTGAACTCTGCCTTTGATGCATTTTAATTCTCAACTCTAATGCTGCTCCTCAGTAATTCCTGGTTTTCTTTTCTCTCTCTCTCTTTTTTTTTTTTTTTTGAACATCCAAATGTCCTTGTTTCTGAGGAGATGCAAGAAAGAAATTAAGAAGTACAGTGAGTGATTTCACATTGAAATAAAAGTGGTACTGTACTTCAACAAGTTATAGGCACCTGCAAGCAGGAGTTTATAATGAAAATGCCTTTTCAACCATAACTTTAGCGTCTCAGTAGCAATGCTATAACACAATAAACTCTTCTATTAAATCTAAAGAGTTAGATTTAATAAGACAGTGGCTATATATTAAATAAATGCCGAATTATTATTAAAAATCTTTTTACTGAGGTTTAACAACTCTAATACTTGCTGCTTTATTACACCTGAATAAAATGCATGCATGAGAATGTGTATTTAAGCTATTGCATAAAGCACACCCAAAGAAACCCTTACAAAAGGGCTATTAAATTTTGGAAGGAGCCCAGCCTTTGCAAGGTGCAGTTCACACCTTTGGGTTAACCAGAACGAGTCAGTGGAGTGGCTTAATCAGTAATTGCCACGTGTGCCCACTGACAGTGACTGCTGGGCTTCGCTCAGCAGCACCCAACGTGAGCTTTCAGCTCCCTTAGCACCTCTCTCTGCTCACTGGGATTTTCCAGGAACGCGCAATTTTCAGTGCTTAAAAATCACGTCCTTTTGGGCTGTGGTACAGAGAAAGGGGAGTTGGTGTACGACAGACATTCAAAAGGTAGGGGCTCCCCGGGAAGGAAGAAAGGGGACAAAAAGGTGCTTGTAGAGGTATGCAGAAATGTTAGGAGCTCACCTGAAGCCATCAGGAAGCCGGTACCTTAGGTGAGAAAAATTAGATGCTGCTACTACACAAAAAGCCTTGAGGTCATATGAGGCTGATTTTTTTTTTCTTTTCTTTTAAGTTTGTAAATTCAAGTTTAATCAAGGTGTCCGAGAAAAGAGATTAACCTTAAACTCTATTTCTGGCCAACAAGAGATGGAGGAAATGTTGCAGGAGGCAAGCAAAAATGCATTGTTGACAAATGACTCCATTTATAGTCCAGATTTCGGACACCTTGTCCTTAGTCACCAGTGACATCTAATTTGTCCCTTAAAAAACTAGCCCTTACATCTTTGTTACTTTAGGCTTTAGGTTAAGACGTGTGGATGTCCCTCATAAATCTGATCTCCTACAGGGCCTGTCTCTTTCCAGTAGCTTCCCAGTTGAGGAAAAAAAAAAAGAAAAAAAAAACCAACCACCACTACCCTTTCTTTTCCTTCCACTTTCAAAGACTTCATCAGGAATAAGGAAATTGTCCTAAATTTAGACATGTTAATCCCACAGCGTTTGTGTGAAATAGGTTAGCCACACTGAGAACAAAGGGGGGGGGGGGAAGAGGAGAGGTTGTTGCAGAAAGCTATAAAAAGCAAATGAAGGAGAGAAAAAAAATATTTCTACTGTACTTCACTGGCCAGAATCACTGTGGGTATATACCATACAGGGACATCCGTCAGCACTAATCAATACATGTGGTGTTAGTCATGGATGATAAATTTGAAAGGGATTATAACTGTAAACAGTGATCAATAGAGACTTGCTGGAGGAGACAGAGAGGAAAAAACAACCTTAAAATGTTACACGGTTAATAAAGTAAGGGGTCAGTCTTAAACAAAACTCCAGTGAGACCCACTTATTTCAGAGCTATTTCTACAAGAAGGGGGAAGGAGGGGAAAAAAAGCCTTACCGATTTTCATAAAGCAATTGCTACTAAAAGGGCACATTATTAATTTACGGCGGATTTGCTGATCCCTCCGTTTCGAAGTCACATCCTCCATTAATGTTTGGTTGGAGATGTTTTGCTGGATATAAGCTGGCATCTCCCAGACCCCCAGAGAGAAGCTTGCTTTCCTCCTCGCTCTGCCCACCCCCCGATTCCCCCTCCTTTCCTTACAACCGACTTCACTATGGGCACATGAGTGATCAGAGCATTCACAACGGTGACATTCCCCTCCGCAAACAAATTCATCCAGGGCTTCAAGTAAAAAATGCAGAGAGCCTCTGCTGCTCACCCACAGATGAATGGAACTATCCGTCTTGTCACCAGGGGTCGTAGCAAGAGGTTACTGCGAGTATATACCTTGGCTTCTGTGCTGACGTTTGCAAGCAGCTCTCTTGCAAAAAATAAAATAAAATAAAATAAAAAATCCTGCCATATCAAGCACTTATCCAGTCCCTCTAGAACCCTTCTCAGATCATGTCTTTCCACACCTTTGGAGTCACAGCTCCAGGCTTGACATATATATTTTTTTTCTGCTGACCTTTTAGCGTCCTTTCTGCCACAGTGTGTAAACCATAAGCTGATATATGAAGGCAATTTTTAGTGGTGCCACTTGTATCTGAGTGATTGCACACGCTTTACGTTTCTGGCCTGCCACCCTTCCACCTTTTGAAGATCTCTCTATTTCTTTTAAAGGAACTGCAACAGAGGTGAAAGGAAGTTTAACTGCTTCAAGACTTTGATGGCCCAAGAGCACCTGTTTTGGGTTTTCGAGAAGATACGCTGCAGATTGTCTGACCAGTGCTTATGCTCAAACATTAAATCTTTCTTTTCTTGTCCAGAGACCTGCGGGGGTTGAAGGAGGGGAGGGGAAGGGCTGTGTAAAGCATTTCCCAAAATTTAAGCTGGCAGAGATCAGTGATCACAGCAGGGCAGCTTTGCAAATATGTTGCTGGTAAGCGCCAAAGATCTGGAGCTGCAGCCGTGGGGACTGTGACTGACAGGGCACGGGCCTCGCTGAAGGCTTCATGCCGGAGCAGGGGACCCTCCCTGTGAAGATTTGCGGCCCACGGCTTCGCAGAGCAATTTTTTCTTGTCTCGGTGCCGCTCCCCACCCTGCTCACACCGCTAGCAGTGAATCACAGCACAACACAAGAAGAAGACAGCACCAACCTTTCCTTACACATCCGGCAGCACACCGAAATGCTGAACTGCCACATGACCACACAGGGGACAGACACCCATGGGAGAATTACCATGTTGTGACGGTGCCTTCCTAACTCACTAGGTAAATAGAAAAGCAATAAAAAATGGACTAGCAAGCCAAAGAGGGCCATCACAACACCGAGATGACCACAGCTACCTCTCCCCACCCATCAGATGCAAGACAGGCACTGTCCTGCAAATGTGGAACCTCAAAACCACAGCATCCTACAACAGGCTCATCGGCTCTAGGAAAGGGAGAGATGCAAAGTCCTCATCACCGGCTACGGCTGCATCGGTGGAGGAGTCACCTGCAGTTTCTGAACTCACGAGATCCCAAATCAACAGGAAAAGTTCGTTTTTGTCTTTGCAGCTCCTGCACAAGAAATGCATACCTGCTGGTAGGTGGAACAAGGAGGCGATCTGCCAAGGAGTATGACTGTAGAGAAAGTGCTTGGGGAGTCAGGAGAAATGAGAGACGCTGGGGAGAGAAGAGGATGGTGCCATCAAAGGGATATTGAGAGCTAGGGAGGGGAACACAAAGGAAATGGAGTAGAGAAACTAGAAACTGAGTTAATTAGAGATGGAGGAGACTCCACAGGGTTAAAATAAATTTAAAAAATAAAAAGTTGTTAAAAATTGTCATGAGGGAGCACTACCAACAGAGCAAACCTGGAGCCTCAACCAGAACACCCAGACATGCAGCATCTATAAAGCAGAGAGTATTTGGTACAGGATAAAGGTACAGAGTTACTGCCAAAAATCTATTACTTTTTAGCAGCAGAAGCAGGGGACCACATGGCTGCCTCCAAGTTGGGGATGGGAGGTTTCCAACCAAGCGAGTCGCTGCGTAGTTGCCATGGGCACAATTTGTGCTCAAGCTGTGCACAGAGGCCAGGATTTGGCTTGGAGCCCCTGGGTTAAACATTACCTTTACAAGACAAAAGGGTGCCTTTTCTGGACAGGGGGATGAGGGGACAAAATTCTGAGGGACCGTGTGATGGGTCGCCGTGAGAGACACCCTCAGGTACACCCATGGCACCTCACGTATGTCACATATGCTACAAGCAGCAAGGAGGGGAAGACAAACCACCAGACAGAGAACAGGCAAAAAACTCTGACTGTCCTCCTTGGGTCTGATCCAAAGCATGCTTTCATCACAGTCATTGATTTAAGAGTCGGACTGAGCCCCTTCTTCCAATGGGAGCTGGATTCCCAGCGACCCTTTTTTTTTGAATCCTGGCCTTGGCATAAAGGGAGCATAAATAATTTTCATTTCAAAGAGCGCTGCAATTGTCCTGTATTTTAATGCCGGGATGCTACGAGTAGCTTCTCCTGCGTTTCATGGGGCACCAGCACCCACCTTTCCCCCCAAAGGCTTTCTGCCCCCTCCAGTGCGTCTCCTAACGCAGACTGGGTTAGCAAAGGGGAAAAGCCCTAGGGACAGGCAGGCAGAAAGCTGCTGCTTCTGTGCAAGGTTGTAGACTCGCACTAGTGGTCTAGTGACCCTGATGATATTGATGACAATTAGTAGACAGAGATTAAAATGGAAATGAGGGAAGGATTCGTCTGTCACTTTATCCATCAGCTGTAGCTTGCCCCAGGCAACAGACACACACTGGGCTTTTTGTTTTGTTGTTATTCCCTTGTTCAGCTCAGTTGGTTTCTGTGGTTCACTTAGTTGTTACTAAATTTTTCTTAAAATTACTATAAAAGGTTGTGGTGTATTTTTTTTGTTTTGTTTTGTTTTTTGTCAAATCTCCACCACTGACAACTCACAGCACCGAGTGTGCAAACCATCCCTGGATGCTTCTGCTCTCGCTGCCTCCCTGGCGCTGGGGGTGTTGAAGGGCTCTTCTTTCTTCTTCCTATTTCAGTAGCTTCTGTTTCTTTTGTTATTTTAATACCTAGGAAAGCAATCGGATTGCTAAGGCCAGAGCCTGAAGGTCTCCGTTTAACTACAGACCAAGTGCAGCGAAGGCGGTGGCAGCAGAAGTTAGTCTATGGCTGGGCCATGCAGTCTGGATGTGAGGAGGAGACAGGGAGCAGGAGCCGAGACCCCGTGTCCCCTCGGTAAAACCTGTCCCATCTCCACTTCTTCTCACTCCCTGCTCATCTGACAAGACTGTAAATTGCCATTTTCTGTATGACCCTCTGAATTTTTCCTCAAATTCATTTCTAAATCTGATGGTAGCTCACCTCTTGTGGGCCTCAGGGATGTTTTGTTTAATCCTTGTGTTAAATGACACAGCTTTGGGGAGAAGTGAATTCTTGTGAAGCTGTTACCAAATTCTGGTTCACAACCACTAAACCACTTCGGTTCAGTATTCTACCCAAAAGGCTAGGGAAAAAAAAAAGAAAAAAGAAAGAAAGAAAGAAACTCCATTTGGGCTTGGTGCAGCATTCCAATGTGCTCAGGAAGCCGGTACATCTTCATGGCACCAACACTTCCCTCCCACTTTCTGGTCCTCCCTGCTTGTGGCTCCCATCCCAGGACGCACCTTTGCTACTTTTATCACCACCACCTCACTCCGACGTAGTGTACAGCCCATCCACTATAAATAACAAGCAATTACGCAGACAGCCACCCTCCCCCTGCAAAAGGAGCAGATTCGGTATTCATGAAGTATTGGAGAGCAGGCTCACATCTGCCACAAGGCTTTTCATGGCTTCTGCTGTCACCAGCTCTGCTGATTTGCTCCCAGGGAGAACCTGGGTGCAGGCACAGCAGGAGCAGAGCTCGGTTTCCCCTCACCACTGGTGCTGCCCACACCACGCATCCCGAGGGCCAGAGGCAAACAGACAAGGTGCCTCTGCTGCCAGCGGGGCATGGGCAGAGAGAGGGCTCCTTCCACGTAGCACTGTCGGCAGCGATGAACGGCTCACTCTAAAACCACCTGGCTTTGGCCCCAATTCTGCACGGAGACGGACACACAATGCAGCAGGTTTTCTGATGCACCATGAGGGAAGTAGGAATGATTTCTGCCTCCATCCCCACATTTCCCAGTTGGGACTAAACCTGAACAACCTGATTTATTACACCTGCTTTTCACGTGGTTAGCTGCAAATGTTTCTCAGGTTTCTACTGCTGTTGATGGACTACTGACTAATCAAAAAGTCAGGAGTGCAAATTTGCAGCGCTGGCTGCTAGCCAGTTTGCCCATAAAAGGTTTCCAAATGGTCACTGAGCCCTTAACCCTGATGAAAACAGCAACAAAGACTCTGCCCCAAGCTCCTGCTCCTCTCTCCCTCTCGCTTTGTTGCATGCAAACATTGTTGTTTCGTTTCATTTTGTTAAAAAAATCAAAACACAATTCCAGAACAGGCAGTGGAGAGCCCTTTCTACTCATTAAAAGCTACACGTGGGTGTGAATTATTTTACATCCTCCTCAGAAATTACCAGACCACCTCAGAAAATGATTAGTTTTCACATAAGGCGCCAGATCCTCTGGTCCATTTAGGCTGCTTTATGCCACTTTGATGGCTCGGCTCAGCCCTAAATAAAACAGGCTTAATTATCCTTAGGATTTCTCCTGCCTTGGGAAATCTCCAGGTAATGTGGAAATGCCACAGGGACTCCTCCACCACCACGGCTATTAGTGACAAAGCGCAGTGGCGGGGATATCCCCACGCCCCATTGATTTCCTGCTGCTGTGGCTGTGGGCATCTGGCACAGACGAGGGCCACCCTCGGGCTAATGCCACTTATGCCAAGGAAAGGCCTGGAAATGGGATGGCCTCAGGACTGCTGCATGAAAATAACCTCACAAGTCCAAGCCTAAACCAAACACGGAATACACACAGTTTGGTTGGAGTGGCCTACCCCACAACTCCCTGGCTAACGGGAAGGAAAGGAGCTCATCGGCTGGGAAACTCCTCCCCTAGTTTGCCAAAGCCCTCACTCTTGCAGGAATGGGAGGGACGCAGAGATGTATGCAGCCTCTAAAAACTCATCTCTTCTCAGAAAACCAGCCTTGCCTGCCACAGCTGCCCCATACGGCCCTGTTCCAAAAGCATGCCAAGACCAGGGCGCTGCTCTTCCCCGGAGGTTAATGGGAGGACTCCCCCGGCCCAGTGAGCTACTGGAGCAGGTAGGAGCCCTTCAGAGAGAGTGGCGAACACTAGGGACTGGCAGGGCAAATTTCAGCTGGTCCAAAAGCAGGCACCTAAAGGAGACGAGGGGAAACACCAACCAGAAGTGGGTGAGTAGCTGACAGGTTTAGGTTGTAGGCACCCACGTCTCTTCATGTGCTACTTCCTCATGGGTGTTTGGGACAGGACTTTTGCATGTGAAGATCTGTCAGCTGCATACATAGCAAAGACACAGAGAGCGTGGTGGCACTGAACACGGTGCACAGGATGGGGCCACGATCCCCTCGGCAGAAACCTGCAGCTTCTCCCCAGCACGTACCCCAGGCAGTTCACCTCTGTCGGGAAGCCAAAGCAGGGTTATTTGGGAGCTCACATTTCAGTTGCCTTTCTCTGCCTGTCTTCCTGAATCTGCAAACACCACTGCCTTAGAGCAGATCTGTGTCACATTCAGAAAGCCAGCATTTCTGCATCGTGCTTACAGGAAAGCTGAGATTTTGACAAAACTGATGGGCAAGCTCCCCTCACACTAGAGAAAGTTTCTTATGCACCACGGGCGAGTGGGCGAGGGAATTTGTTGAGACCTGTCGTAGCACCAACAAGAACTAAAAAATCTTGCAGCAGCTACTGCCATCTGAGCCTGTCAAATTCCACTGCAAACAATATGTCACTCTGCTGGGGAGGCGGCGAACAATCTGAGGGTGAGAAAAAGGGACGGCTGAAGTATCCAAAAAACTCACTCCAAAGGCTTGAAAAAAGGAGAGAACCCATCCGTGCACACGCACACACACACACACAGAGTGCCTCTGGCCAACAGGCGTTAGCTTGGAAACTAAAGCTGCAGAGTTTCATCAGTTAGCTTTTAAAGTATTATCAAGCCCCCTTAGTTTCATTTGAGTAGGATAAGGTCAATACTGGCAACTCTTTCTTAAATCCATGACCACAGAGCACAAATGCTGACAGAGTAGGCAGGCTGAACGGCTCCTACCTTTCTGCCAGTGTTCAGGATAACAGGCTTCAAAAGGACCAAACCTGGTGGCAGTCTTTTTCTGGTCCAGACACTGGTTAACTGGGCTCTGAATTGTACACAGGCAGAGGTAACGTTATTTCCTTTGCACTGGTGAATGGCTCTCCGGGGGATTTGGAGTATCTCAAGGCAGCCAAGAAGAGCAAGAAGGAATGGGAATGTCAGGGGCATTTTCCTCTTCTTTCGGACCCCCACACTCCCAGAACCACGCATGCTGTCTTCCAGGCTCCTTTGATGCCCCGTCACACATTGTATTCTTGACAACCTAAAGCCCATGAGCAATAAAGCTGCTCCTGTGGAGGTGTGCAGAGTGATGCTGGGGTTGTGCAGGAGAGCAGGGAAGTCCCCTTGCACTGGCCTCTCACGGAGGGATTATTAGCCAATGTGACTTCCAAAGGGTCTTCCACTCTTCCCAGGCTGAGTGCTAATGGTTTTCCATTATCCAAGTTATAATATCCCGGTGCTTTTCACTACATCATGCTCCTGCAAAAGCTATCATGGCAAAGGATATGTTTTGGAACATATTCCCAAACAACACAAAGCTGACAGCTCCCATCTGCATTAGGATTTGGCCTTTCCAGCAAAGGAGAATCCACAGGTAATCAAAACCACCTTTTGACTATTTAAGAGCTATATGAAACTATATATATATGACTCTATATGAGACTGGGGAGAGGGTGATATCCCTCCCAGGATATCTGTTAACCTTTTCTCTAGGAAGGAAGAGGCAAGCAACACAATCATACAACAGTGGTGCCAAAGTGAGTGAGAAATATCCTGGAAAACCCACATTGAATTAAAACCTGAAAGCCTAAGAAGAAAACAGAAAATTAGAAACCTGTGGCCATTGAAAAACAGAAGAGAAACAAAACAGATCAACAACTCACAGAGCAAAACAGCATACAAATTGGAGCAATCAATATGAATAACAAGAAAACCAAAGCTACGGATCAGAACCTAAAGCACACTTGCTAAGTCTAAAATAACCACATTTCTTTCTGAATGCAGGGCCAAAGCTGCTTCTTGAGGACAAATCATTGATGCTAATTACCTGTACAGGTTTAGAAAGCAAAAGCAGAACCTCAAGCTCTTTCTTTTAAGAGAGAAGGAGAGAAGAAAAAAAAAAAAAAAACATCTTTTCTCTGGTGTGCTAAAGAGAGGGTCCCCCCAACCCTGCCCAGCAATTGTCTCATAACCCCAAATACAGCCAAAACACTTCCCAGCTCCCCAGTGAAATAAACAAGTTGCAGTACTGACATCAAAATTAACTAACGTAAAAATTACACATTGGAAAATACTAAGAACCCTCATAAAAACACTCAGCTAACAAAACAAACATTTGCCATGAACATTTTATGCCTGAGCAGACGAGGTCTTCCTTGCCCATAACAAGATTCCCAGTTTCTCAGACTAGCACAAAACCTTCTTTGTCACCTATATTTTAGTCGTGGGAGCTCCTCTCCTCCCTTGTCAGGCACCATCTCACAGCCCCGTGGAGTCTTGTTAACTTTCTACCTTTTGTGCTTCTCGCTGCTTAAAGATTACTAAAACTGCACACAAGAACGAATTGAAGGGAAACTTGTCAAGGCCGATTGGGCTAAAGTTGGACCTATCAACGGTGATTTGCTTTAGGAACAAACACAAGCTATAGCCTCTTGCCCCTTTTCTCTGACTGCAAAGAAAGGGGAATCTCTGAAAACGATCTAAACCCTGTTTCCCCAAGAACAACTACACTGTACCTTCAATTTAACAACCCCCAAAAGATTATATTTTTCCCTATTTCATATAAATCTCATTTGTCCATATATTTTAGGTTTCCACAAGTTGATTTGGGAATGGTTTAAAAGAAATCCTCTGCCATTTCAGAGGGATGGATATTCTCATTCTGAAATACACTCTTAGCAGCAGAACAGGTCCAAACGCATGCATCACTTTGAAAGAGAAAGGCACACATGTTCCTGGCCAGGAGAGGTGTGTACCTGGCTTCATTCACAGCATCCAGGTGCAGCACCCCGAGAATAAAACAGAATGGCCCCTCGCCGGCGGCACGCATGCCCCCCGCTGCAGCAGGAACTCCCTTTTATTGGTCACCCCTCGGCCTGCTGAACCTAACCCTGGAGGCTTTGCCTGCAGGCATCGCTGAGGCAAAGATGAACAAAAAAATATATACGTAGGGACTGGAAAAAAAAAAAAAAAAAAAAAAAAAAAGTAAACAAACAAAAAAAAGGTAAGAAGTGAATACACAGAAAAAAAGTGTAGGATACCTGCAGGCTGGCCACGTCTCCCCAGGGCCACCTATGCTTAGGAGGCCACTGCGTGCCTGACTATCCAAGCTGAAGGTCAGCAATTTTCCCGTCACCTTGCCAAGATCTTCCGTAGTGTTTGGCTGCTCCACACCATCTCAAAGCTTATAACGAGCCTGTTCCAAAAGGCAGAGCTCAGAACAACGCAAGCCTGAGCTCCTCGTTGGTGGATGGGGCCACTACAGTCCTTCAGGCAACACCAGGGCCGTATTTGACGATTAGCACGCACACAAACATCCAATTTTCAGGGATTAGCAGGTTTAATGATCCCATTGAAGAAAGCACAATCAGAGCTAACTTGCCCCTTTGTAATGCACTTATTACCGGTATCACCCCTGAATGGCTCATCGCCACTCTCATCCCTACCACGGCTGTTGTAGCTGGCGACGGGTCCCTTTAGCACCTGAACAGAGCTCTTAAAAAGCTTGGCGAGTCACATGCCTGATCCTACTGATTATTTCGTCTCTGGTTTGGCCACAGGACAGGGTTTTGGGACCCTCAGATGTGCTCACTAAGACATGTCCATTTGTTAGTTTCTTCTGGGATGGTCTCCTGGCTCAAATCCCTGCATCTTTTTAATCAGTCTGATGTGATTTACCCATCTCTGTAGGGGACAGGTTGGCAAAAAGCAGCTCCCCTTAATCTGTCAGTCAGTTGCCAGGCAAACTCCTGAGCAGGCAAAAAGAAATAGCAAACAGTAATTTCAGAGCGAGTTTGGAGAAGGCATCTGAGAAACGTCCATTTTCAGAGGACATCAAGGTGATTCTGGCTGGCAGTGCAAGCATGGCTCAGAGCTGCAGTGGGTCAGCTCTAGTTTCTCATCTTCTAAGAAAATCTCTTATGAATGATGTGCAAGCTGTGATGAAGCTAAAAAACAAAATTGTGGTTTGGAAGTGCAATCACGGATACACCGCAGAATGAAGTATAGGGGTTTTGAACGCCTTCCTCAGGAAGCAGAGCTTCTCCCCATAGCAAAGAAGGAAAATAGCCACACAGGGACTAGACAGGGCAAGAAACTGGGAAAATACTTAATCATTGATCTGAAACTTTGTGTGAAGGACTAAGGGAAGAGTGTATGGGCAGACACATATCCTTGTAGGGAAGCTGCAGAAAATACAACTCCAAGAGGTAGTCAGTAAAATTGATCAGGAGAGAGTGTATATGTATTATCTTACGATGCTCCTCCTGTCCTATGAATAGAAAAAGTCAGAAAATTCTACATATGTAATCACTGCCTAGGTAGATGGTGTGAGGGTTTTGGTTGTAGTTCAAAATCACGTTGGTGAGAACAAAATTACAAAAGCATCCACATACACAAAGGGATGAAATGATTTAATTGCCTGTACACTTCTGCTAGAAGTCGGATAATAAACGAGAGGAATTAGAATTGCTGATTTATGAGCATAAATTTGACTTGGTTGATATTACTGGGAAAACTCACATGAGCAGAATGTAAAAATGAATGGTTACAGCCCGTCTCAGAGAGATGAAGTGGACAAAAAAGAAAGGGTGTAGTACACCATCCGAAACCCTAAGCACCTTTGCAAGTCTGTGCAAATCAGAACTAAAAGATTCCAACCACACACAGATCTACGCTCTTACAAATAAACTAAAAGGTGGGGAGCTATTTGGAGCCTGCTACACTTCACCAAATCACTGTTAAAAAAAAAAAATAAAATAAAATAAAAAAATAGGATGACCAGCTTCTTTAAAGACTTATTTATCATGTGTTGGTGTAAAAAAAAAAAAAAAAAAGCTGTGTTAACATATGGGACTTCAATCTGAATGGCATATGCTGGTGTTCTCAGGCTACCAGTCTAAAAAGTCCTCAGAATTTCAGAAATTACAGGCAGCCAATTTCCTAACTCAAACCAGCTTGGGGTAGACTGCCTAATGACAGATACAGAGGAACTGATCCCAGATGTAAAAATTAATGGTTTCTTGAATGCCAGTGATCATGACTTGATTATATTTGTTGTCAACATATAGAATCAAGTCCAAAGTAATGTGTGTGTTTATGTGAGTTCCAGTATGCACATTCACAAATATAACTGCTGTTTAAAAAATTCATTTTCATGGTAATCAGAAAAGTCTTAAGAATACGTTCCTAGATTTCAAAGGCCACAATTCTGCAACCAAAAAAGAAACTGACAGTATTTAAAAATTACTATCAGTGGAAAAGTAGAAATAGAAGGAAAACACATTTATTTCAACACAAAGAACAAATGATATAAAAGAAAACTGATAATAACAATTATAAACCAAGAGCTGATAATTGTAGAAAACTGACAAAGAGAGTCAGAAAGGAAAAAAAAAAAAAAAAAAGATAAACCAATGAGGAAAGGATATCTGAGACTTTAAAAGAGTATTGAAAACAAAAATGTTGTCATCTGTTGCTGGATAAAAATAGTAGAAATGCAATAATAATGAGGAAAACATGTAAGGATTCAATGAATACCTGTCTCCGTATATTTGGGAAATAGATTTTCTGTGCGTATTCTCTAAAAATAATGAAACACACTCAGCAATGAGTCAAATGAGTTTTAAAACAACAGCTAAAAAGAGAGAGATTTTGAAGTAAGTCAGTTGGAAAATGCGTATCAAGAGTTTTCGAAGAGCAGGCAGGGAAGCTCTCCACCCCATGGGGACTTAATGGGACCTATACTACCGGGGAAGAAGCTACAGAGGACCAAAGCAAAGCAACATTTCTCCAAAATGTAAAACAAGCAGATGGGGTCCTCCAGGTACTCCAGACTGTCAGTCTGATTTGGGGAACGGTAATGGGACAGTTAATCCAAGAATTATGCATTACAATACAAAAGAAGCAAATATAAACGGCTTCCAGCCATGCAGATTTACAGGAAATAGATTTCACTAGTTGTTTTTTGTTTGTTTTGTTTTGTTTTTAAACAGAGATCACAGAACTGGTTGATAAGGGTGATGATGGTATGCTGCACTTAAATTTTTGTAAGGTATGTGATCAGCTTCTACATATTGACTTGGTAGGTAGAATGATACAAACTAAATAAGGTATTAATTAAAACGGATTAAAGCTGGCGCCTTAGGTTTAAAAATGTAACTGTGAATAGAAGTCTGGAAATTGAATAGGAATAGTGTTAACTGGGCCAGTAATATCAGTCCTTAGTCCCATTCAATTTAACATTTTAAATCAATGATAGGAACAACAACAAAAAAAAAGAATAAAATCATTATTAATAAAATCTGCAGGTGATGGGGAGACTGCAGGAGAGCTACATCAAAGAGCACACAAAGCACACTGAACCATTTGGCAAAACGTAAAAGAAACAATATGCACTTTGACAAAATGCCATCATCTAGCCAGCAACAAAGACCACCCCTCCCCTGGGCAATGCCAAAAACGAGGGTTATTATCAACTGCTCATAAAACCTCAGTGCAGCCTGGTAGCTGCAAAGCCTGGTGCAGACCTTGGATGCACAGAGAGGAGTTTTAAGAAGGAGTAAGAGAGGTTATCCTACCTGTGCCTTTGGCAAAGGTGCAACAGCTGTGGGAATATGCAAGACGTCCCTGGGGGCATAAATTCAAGCAGGAAATTGGTTAATTGTACCGTATTCAGAGAAGAGGAACAAGAATGGTGAAAGCATTAGGAAACATGCCTTATCCCGAACAAGTCACAGACCTCTGTCCCTACAGTGTATCAAAGCAAAGGTGAAGGAGCATCATGTTCAGTTTGTGGTGCTGCAGACCACAACAATAAATACTGTGGGGCACTTCCATCTGGGAGACAAAGTTGTCAGGACACCCCGTTCTGGGGCTGAAGCCAGAAAAAGTGCAAATTTAAAAGAGTTACATTATCATTGCAGCTATTTATCAATGGAATTGTAGTGCGTTTTCCAGCAGAGGAAGATCTCAAAAACTGCAACTGTTTTTTAACTTCTAAAAGTACAAGGTACTTGAAATGGCACAAATGCACTCAAATGCTTCACAGCCTTTGGGGTGGGAGAAAGGTTGGAAGTAAGAAAAGACTTCTGACATGTCTCTATGTGTTTCCACAGTCAATGATTCATGTCTCCTAACTTTTTTTTTCTGGAGCCTTCCCCATGTTTCACACGCAAGATTTGCCAGAATATTTAACTCTTCCCTCTCTATTTTACTTACCACCTTCTTCTCACCTAAAAGCCACAAAACGTATTTATTTGGTTGCTTCCATGCAGATTACCATTTATTTCACATGCCTGCAGCACTAATTTTCAGACACAGATTTCACTTATTTCTGTTCTTCAGAATAAATGGTGAGAAATGGCTAATTTGCTACATCACAACATTTTAGGAGGTGAAGATGACTGAAAAAAACCACCAGCTGTCTGGAAAGTTGGGATATAAACCCAGTCCTCTAATTATTAAGGGGCATGTTTAAACACATGGGGAGGAAGTACCTTAGTGCTTAAATCTGAGTACATGCATAGATTTTAGCAAGACAAGGTAGCAAGATGAGGTGTGTTTTGTTTTTAACCACTCCTAATTACAACAATCCACTATTTCTCAAATCAATACCAAAAACAAACAAACAAACAAACAAAATAATAACTACTTTGCATATATGTAATTAAAGAGCCTTTTTCAGCTATCTTCCACAAAACAGAAAATAATTCGTTTTCCCCATTTCCCCACGTTCCACTGGTATTTTGTGCCAGACTGAAACTGTCAGAATTTGTCCATTACCCACTGTAGATGCCACCAGTTTCCAAGTTAGGCATTACATGGGCCACCCAGTGGTATGAGGCCCACTGCATTCAGCCCCTAAGTGAGGAACCAATTTGCGTTTTGCGGAAGTGATTTCATATATTGCCTTCTGGTACCAAGTGGGACCCCAGGCAAGGAAACGTACTTACAGGGAATTCTGCATGACACCGAAACCGGGACAGTCAAGAAGAGCTTCCTCTGCGGGGAAGGAAAACCAGCAGCACAACAGTGTCACTCGAAGCTTGAGCAAGTTTCTACCAGCAGGACTTGATGGGATACTGCCACGCAGATGCTAACAGCCATAAATCAGTATACCTCCAAATGAATCTCTGAACACGCTTGCTTTTTAAGGATAGGGTGTCCCTGTGACAGCAGCCATCTACTGCTCCCCTACCCTAATAACTGTATAATGAAAATAAATCTGAGGAAGTACTAAGGATGCCCTTTTTCCCTGCATTGTTACACTGAGCTGGAGTAATGCCAGGCTTTTTGTTGTTGTTGTTCTAAAAAGGTTTTGCTCTGCAACCAATTTTGTTTCGTTAAAACAAACAGAGAGGCACTTGCTATTGATCTCCCTATTAAATAGTTCTGGTAAACATTTTGACTAGCTCTGCAAACTTAATGCAGATGTTAGTCTGCACAGATCACTACCAACAGCTGATATGGGGAGTTAATGCATGTCCACAGCAGGGAAAGACAGCAGTACAGAGCTCAAAAGAGGGGGAGCAGCAAAAATAAACAGCTTTCTGGCAGGTAAGCACTGGCCTGTGCAAATATAATACCTATGCTCTAAAGCATGTGTGTGTGTGTATTTGCGCACCTTCTTATGGGGAAATTTCCACTTTTACCTGTAGCTGCTGCATGGAGATGCATTAAGCAGAAGAAAGCCCCCAGCATGCGCTCGCCTACGACTGGCCTGATGAAAGGAGCTCTGTACAGGGGACTAAGTGCAGTGGGGCTCCGTTCCACAGAAATTCAATTTCTGAAGGTGCCAGAAGCAGAGAATCTATAGGATTCTACACTTTGGCAACAAAAGAGGCCAAATTGCATTCATGAGATAAAATTGATTTTAAAAAGTCTCCTCCTGTTTGCTCCCGAAGGTCTTGCACACCCGGTCTCAGCCCCACACTGGACAGGCCACCACAGCAAGCGAACCTGCCCCTCTTGTCACCCTCATGTCCCCTCAGCCCAGGTGACATTATAAGAGCTAAAACTGTGGCGAGAATGGTGGCAACAAAAAAAGCTGAAGTTGTAAATCCCCAGTGGGGTGCAAGGTCAGGACCCGGCCGGTTCACACCACCGGCTCAGGGCTCCAAGGTTACGAAGTTTGTCTGGCACTGCAAAACACTTCTGGGAGTTTTAAGAAGTTTACGACACAGTTTTGTGTTTTTATTCTTAAGCTTACCTTCTTCAGAAGGTGTTAGCTGAGGAAGAAGCTTCCCTGTCCCACCAGCACCTCTCCGGAGCAGGGCAGCAGCATGGCACCTGAGCTGAGGCGAGCAGCCCGAGGGCTCCTAAAAGCCGCTTTGTTGTTGTTTTTTTCCCTTCTAAAAGTCGCCTTTCCCTGGCCCTGTATCACTCCCAAAATAACTGGGACAAACAAACTCCTGCCTGTCAGGATTTTGCTGCTTCATGGCTGTGCGAGGTGCAGGGCTCCAGGCATCAGCCACGGGGCTCTGTGAGGAGAGCCCCCGGTCGGTTCCGGAAGGTTCCAGAAGGTTCCGGCGGCCCCCTCACGGGGCGCAGGGAGCCAAGCGGCGCCTGGCAGCACCATTTTGAGTGCCAGCACACCAGAGGCCAGGGTCAGCAAGCTAAGGCAGCGTGCCAAGGACAGGTGAATGGATTTTGAGAGATCTTCTGCAGCAGGAGACTGGAAATAACAGCCAGAACGCTGGGGGCTCTGTGGGAGCCCGCGGACACGCTGCCTGTCCCCACCGAGCTCAGCCTCACAGAGGCAGGATGAGACCATCGGCTGCCCACGGTCCTCCTGCCTCTGAGGGGGGTCAGCACCTCCAGGGCCCAGATATTACCTGCTGGTACGTTTGGAGCAGAGTTTGGGAAAGGAAAATACAGCCTGCCGTGCCTTTTGGGGAAGGGTGCCGAGCCCTAGCCCAAAGCACCTGCCCCAGGTTTCTGTGAGCTGATCAGACGCACACACACACACACGCCAAGAAATCTGAACGGAGAATAATAAATAGAAAACGATGAAAAGTAAACACTTGAAAATAACCGTCCAGGTGCATGTTCTTGCTAACATTCATAAAACCTTCCGGACATACAAATATTTGTGCAAATGGCCAAAGATTGTGTCAAATAGCAAAGCTGGTTAAAATAGGCTTGCAAAGAACTGAAGAGCAAAGTCCTACTCATTCTTGAATATATTTATGCATTTGTTTATCGCTTTTCAGCCAGCTTTAGACCCTACCCTGCAGGGGAGAGCCTATATACGTTGTGCCCATGGGCCTCGTAATGCTTCCAGTGGGGATGGAAGAACTTCAAAAAACTTTGGCATTCAGATCCAGTTTCTCTGCTTATCTGCTGCAAATCCAAACTCTCCCAACATATCAAAAATGTTGAACCGGGCAGGAAACCACATGAGAACAGGTTTTCCTACAGGATTTCTGGCATTTCTACATTAGATTCCAGATGGAAACACCCATGAGAACAGCTTCTATCCTGGTATTTTTGGCACATTCAGTTCCAATCCTATCCGGAAACCTGAATTGGGAAGGCAAAGAAGAAAAAAAAAAAAAGCACCAACCATTTGCCCCAGTATTTCAGAACCTGAAGAGAGGTTTCTCATTTGAGCTGCTTTTAATATTAGGAAACAGGAGACAATGTTCTCAGGTTTGTCTTCAGTGGTTCATAAGCACGGATGCTGCCCCAGAAAGAGGTTTGGGCTCCACCCATCTCTCTACTTCCCTCCCCTTCTATGCTCAAAGGAGTATGTCGGATAACAGAAATAAATAAATTAAATAAATAAATAAAGGTATTCATCGAATGCCTTTGAAATGAAGGATTTTAAATGGGTTATCCATGGCTACAACTGGAGCAAAGCTTTCTGCCCGTCAAGAGTAGATTTCTCTAAAAGGTGACCGAACGCAGCACATTTCCTGCAGCCCGTTTTTGTCCATGTGTAGTTTTGCGGCTCTCTCTAGATTGGCAGCTGCTTCCAAAGAGAATAACTTCAGCAATAACAACTTTAAGCAGAGCCTCTCAAAAATGATATTCAGCCCCACTCAGCAATTTTTGTTTTCAAGGGGTTATTTAATATCTGCCTTTTCTTTATCTCTTTATTTTCATTGAAAGCATATGTATTTTGTTCACTGTCTGAGTCTTTCTTTCTGGCCTCCCAGCTTTGCCCCTTGCTTTTTGCACACTGGAAGAAAACAGGAACTACATTAGAGACTATGACATCAGTTGGTTTGTTAGCAGCCCACCTTGATATCCTAACCCTTCTGTGCTTTAAGACAAACATTACATAAATCTACAGCAAAAGAAATCAAGAAAAAAAAAAAAAAAACATGCTGCTTTGACTCAAATAGCCCATTTCAAGCTTCACCAGAGGTCTCAAAAAAATCCAAAATGATCCAAAATCTCTGTTCTTAAAACCCCACGGATACATCCTCATATCTGCTAACTTCTGCCACGTTTGCACTTTACTCCACGAGTAATGCTATTGCAGAAGGTAGGACTCTTCAATAAGGAATAAGGAAAGTGCACCAGGCCCTCCCTTTCTGGTCCCCAGTCACTGACTGGTGTAAGCTGCAAATGGCAGCTTTGACACTCTCTTGAAGTCCAGAGGATTTTCTTGTGTTTATGTTTTTAAACTTTTTTTTTTTTTTCTTGAAGAAACGCTGCCGCATCTACTCACATGTACATCAGTTCCCTCTACTGGCAGCATTAATTAAGTTATTCTTTTAATTCACCAGGTAGATCTTGGTTTTGGAAGAGAAGCTGTGCTCTGCTTGGTGGGAATTTGTGGGGCCATACCTACAGGATGTTATCATCTTGTACACTGTAGCAGAAACATTAGTGCACTAGATCTTTCTAACATAATAGTTCTCTCTAGTTTTCTAAAACTCACTTTACCTGCTATGGTCCAGGACAGATACTTAATATTATCTTAATATATTTTTTGTCCTTAACTCTGACAGTGATTGGAAACTGAAGCGGCTCAGGCAAATGCATTGCATTAACCCTTGAGCTCTCTGCTTTGAGGCTGTGGTAAGCACAAAGCCTCTCCTCAACCAGAGCAGCTCCTCCTGAGGGGCAGGATGGGCCCCTGGGCTCCTTCTTTTCTTTCGTGTATGCAGACTCCACTCTAAAGTGACGCTGTTTCAAAACATACTTAAAATCGTTTCAATATTCTGCTACCTTTTCCTTCTTTTTTTTTCTTCTTCTCTAGATAAAATAGATTGATTTTGTCCTGCCACAGGTAATGTTTTCTTCCTCCTGCAAAACCATGCCGGAGGAAGAAGTCATTCGCTATATTTGGGTGCTTGAGGAAAACACGGAATGAAAGACAACCACTCGCCATTTAAAAAAGAAAACACAACAGAAACAACTCCCTCAAAGAGAACAAGATAAAAGTTTTCCCCTTTGGATCTGACCCATCAGTGTTCAGCAAAAACAGCAAGAAAAGTCTTTCCATTTTCTAAAGCAAATGGCAAGCAGTACTATTTCATAGTTCTCTGCAGTTTCCCGGTAGTTTCAGTAGCATTACCTGACATTTAAAACCATTACTTAAAATCTCCACTTTGGACCAAGCCAAATAAACCTGCACAGGTACAGTCATCAACAAAACCGTTCCTGGAAATGGAACTTTAGTAGTATGAGGAGAAGTGGAAAAACAATGTGAAAATTGGTAGGAAAAATAAGAACAGCACATATAAACGAGTTTGCACGTGCAAATGTAGGTGCATAAAATCAAAAACACATTCAGAACCTCAGTTTAAATGTGCCTTTCACGTCTAAGTGGCACAGATAAGATGACCTCAATGCACGTGGTTTCTTTTTTTTTTCAAAAAGTGTCATTATCGGGGATTTTCTTTTCGTTCCTTTTTTTTTTTTCCTTTTTTTTTTTTTCCTTTTTTTTTTTTTTCTTTTTTAATCTAGGTCATATTTCTGAAAGAGATTGTACAAAAATGTTGTATTTGACCCTGGTGTTCTAATTAAACGTATTACAGGACCTGCAGACATATTTATGAGAGAAAAAACATTCTTGCTCACACTGCTGCATGAGTTCCTGTTTGAGGAATAAAATTGTTTATTTCTGTTTCTTCCGGGAGTTTTACAGACTGATCAAGTGTCAAGACATGGTAGTTGACTCAAAGGTAACATAGATATTGCCTCATAATATCTTTAGGACCTGAATCAAATCTTGAGATACTTTGAAACTATGGGAGAATAATGAAAATGCATTTTTTTCTTTGTATTGTCTTTTCTAATAGGGAGCTTTACATTTCCTTTCTAGCAACTGTGATGTACATTGTACTATCAAGGCATTTTTAGGGACCATTTACCTGAATACAATTTGTGTAAGGTGTCTGAGAGCCAACCTGGATTTATGCTTCCTGGTCCTTGTAATAAGTGAATAGATTTCCTTTTCTTTTTTTTTTTTTCCCCCATCAAAATAAATGTCAGAAAGTTCTTTGATTGTTCAGTAGGGGAGAAAAGCATCCTTTTTCAAATGAAAGGAATTGCTATGGGCTAGGTTTTGGTGATGCTGGAAGCCCCGTCAAGCCCCGCTGCTCCAGAAGCAATGCATGGAAGGGCACACGCACCCGCAGGGTCCCTCCGGACATCTGTGTCCCCAGGGCTGCTGCTTGGTTTTGGTGTGCACCTTCCCCACAGCACTGACACTGAAAGGGAGAAGGTCCTCAAGGCGATGGAGCAGTCTGCGAAGCACGTTGGGACCCTGCTGCAAAAGCAGCTTTTTAGGAAAAATGTTCCTGCCTTTAAAAAGTATATATGTGGCTTTAGTAATTTGCCTAAATCGTAATTTCCCTCGGAATTTCTTAGATACTGAAAATCCTAATGCAGTCCAGCTCTTCCAAAGTGGTGTGGTGTGATTTTTGAACATACACACAGGTCCCTATGGATTCCCATACAAGCCAGGTACGCAAAATAAATAGCCCAAACTCAGGCTACCTCGGGAATTATGAGGTTTGTTCTTATACACCCAGGCACCCTCCCACACCCTGCCCCCCACCACATTTCTGAAAAATTCTTCTAAGGACAAAACAACCATTTTACATAACCAACTTCCCAAATTACGATACAAATTCCTGCTTCCTGCCTTCTTTCCATGATGCGTGGCTGAGGTGATGTCTAACATGTGCCTACCTGAGGCAATATCTTTTTGATATCATGCAGTGGAAATGGCAGAATCTGGCTCTTTAGTGACCATGACATCCAAAAATTGGATGCAGGAATTCACCTTTGTTTCTCAGGTTAAATGAATATTCTGTGAGTATCGATTGTTCAGTTCTTCCAGTGGAAGATGAATGTGATCAGCATCAATAATCAGAAAAAAAAATATCATCTACATACCTCTCATATGCAGATGGTGGCTGTTCAATACCAGGCGGCAGTACAGCTTCCTGGTGTGACAGGAAAATATCTGCAGCAATTGAGGATTAACAGAGGCCATTGCTACATCGGTGTTTTGTTTGTAATAGTTTCCATTCTATCAGAAATAACTGGTTGCACATTTCTGTGTGCGACATTAAAATTCACCATTGAAATCTCACTCAGTAATAATAAAGCCCCTGCAAGAGTCTCTACAAACACACTAGACTCCAAATTAAAGAGCAAGTGTATTGTTAGGGTTTGCATGGATCTTTTTTGAATTAGTGCTAGGTGAACAATAAATAAAATTCCAGGAGAAGTTCCCCAAGCTGATATGCATTCAAGGTATTATCTTTGCTCTGTACTGTATGCGCTTCTGGGTGAAAAAATTCTAATTGCACTTCCATTCAAAAATCAACCGTGGGAATAAGGAATCATGCTCATTTTATGCACAGCAGCCTGAAGGCCTTATCCTTAAAACAAATTACAGCGCCTCCTATGCAACTCACACTCTGAAGCTAATTCTCACCCTAAAGCAAAACTCCAAAATTAAACTTTAATCTGTGATCTAAACAATTTTGTGTTTGTGATCAATCTTAGTGTGGTGGATTCTAATATATACGTGTGTGCCTGTGTGTGCAAGCGCCTATGTGTGCACAGAAGTATAAAATGCCAAGGTAATTGTTATACCGATGAAGACAGAGCATTAAATACTCCGCTCAGTAAGACCAAGATAAAATACACACTGCAAAGGCAGGGAATAAAGCTGTTAAGCACACACTCCTATATGTAACCGAGTCCTGGACTTGTAACCAGCAAAAGCTAAAATTCCACCACATGTATCATATTTACTGCATTCTGCCAAAGAAATAGGCAGGCTGCCACGCCATTAAAGCAATTACTCTTACCCTCTCAGATATGTAGAAATTAGATTCTGCTCCTTGAAATCATATGCCGAGGGAAGGAGGGAACAAGGAAGGGGGGGTACGAGGAGGAGAGATGGGAACGCCTCAATTCCTCCCCAAAAGGAAAACCCCCGCCTCGGCACAGAAAGGCTTTGGGCCAGCAAGAGTTAAAGGAGTTGGAAGTGTACGGTCTGTCTCTCCCCAACTTGGTGCAGTGACTCTGCATCCTGCAGGAACCTGTTCAGATGCTCTGATAAGTCAGACAGAATTCATGGGAGATTACCACACAGCTCCTGCCAAGCTGTGCTGCAGCGCGGGTAATAGATATGCTCCAGTACTAAATCCTAAAAGGCCCTGCTACATCTGTCAAGCATGCCCTGGAAAAGCACCCTCAGTTCAGATGTTATCACTGCTCTGCCTGCATCAGAAGATTTAGTGTCCACCCTGGAGGTTGCTTTTGCCGCACAGTTTTCAGGGGCAAAACAACAAGGAAGAAAGATGAGAGAAAAAAGGCAAATTATTCTTGCTTAAAGCAAAAGGAATAAAGTGATGTGCTTGCAGACTAGTTCAGCTTCTCACCCTGCATCCAGAAGGTCCCAAATCCCACATTAAGATGGTACTGATGTTCTAAGCTGATTAGCTCGGACGTGTTCGGCTCCCTGGACTGTGACACCGTGAAGATGTTCTTCTGTAGGGCGACTCTTTCCCAAGGAAAGCTGAACAACAAACCCAGCGGGGGTCATGGGCGGTGGATAGAAGATGCCTGCCTTTGATAATTAACTTTAAAACTGGTTCTAGGAAAGCTGCTCTGACATAAAACGAACTTCTCAGAGCTCTGCTTATGAAACAATCGCTGCTCCTCCTGTTAACTATGTAAGCCGAGATTTGGTCAAAAATGGGTCCGATGTTATTTAACGTTTTACGCAAAACTAAGAATACACATAAAAGATAAATAGATACTTATATAATATGTATAAACAAATAGACACCCCAGAAAACAACAGCCTTGGGAACAGCTACTTTCTTACGTACTCAAAAGCAAGCCATACATTTTAACCATCTGTCTCCTTATTCAAATCTGCAGGAAATATCAAAGTACAGAAGCAGCTCCTTTCTCACTAGGTGCACTCTCAGAGTTCAAGGGAGAAAAGGCTGCAATTTCCTGACCCAGCATATTGCATTTTAAACTTCTGTTTCCTGAAGCCGATGTTAAGGATAGATAAGTTCCAGCTATCGGGATGCCAACAGGAAAGCCACTGGCTGCCGACTTTGCAGCTCCATCCGTACGGTGGTAGAGGCTGGGTCTGGATGGGCGAGCGGGTGGGCACAGGGAACACCCGCGGGCTTGCTTGTGTGGGACACGAGCTGTGAGCTCGGCTGTGCTATGGGGACCGTGGCAGAAGCCTGGAGTTAACCTTAGTGTGGTGTAAGACGGGCAGCTAGGGCAGGGCTGCAGAGAAGGTTACTTACATTCCTGTTATTTACACAGAATGGATCCCAAAATCTGACCAACACAGAGGTCCTACAGAACACTGTAAACTCTTTGTCCAGAAGAGTATCCAGAAATACTGTCTGTACCCACCATGATCTCCTAAGCATTAGTAGGACCCAGAGACCGTGTGTGTTTTCTCCCTTACGGTACAAAGTGCCAGGAGTGAGAAAGCCATAAATCCGCAGCGATCCCACGGGAAGCTGCGTGCTCGTGTGCTGAGAGCACCCCACTGCACCAGCACTCCCAGCCTTCCAACAACTGAGTCCTGAGACCAGAAAGCCCACCACCGCCCAGCCCAGCTGCTCGGAGAAATCACAGTCTCCTTGGGACCATATGCAAGACCTCCAGTGCCCTAAATCTTTATAGGAATCTATTGTTTTCCTCTCTCTCCTTCTCCTCTGCATTTGCAGCTATACAGTAGCTGAATGGATTAGGTCCCTAAGGAAAAATGGTCAGAAAGGTGAGGTTCGAGTGCAAGAAAGCAGTTAGAGGAAGGATTTGGGATGGATGATACGAATGCGTGGTTGGGGAAGGAGACCTAAGCTTCAGGGTAGTGGTTGAAGAAGACAAAAGGGGAATCCCGAGACATCCCCATCTGGCTGAGCAATGAGCAGCTGCAGACAAAGCATGGG